>NW_020230104.1:0-14346 GCF_003227715.2 Harpegnathos saltator
TCGAACGAAAACATTATCTTTAACACGATTGATGGAAGCAAATAAAGTTCACCTTGATCACTGCATACTTTAGTACTTTAATCGAGATGAAGTTGCTGCAATAACTAAAAAATTGATTTATGAGACTTATGGAGAGAATATTACGTCCGCTACTGTCTGTATGAAGTTTAAAGAATTTGAAACTAGTAATTATGATATAAATAAGTCACATTCTAGTCGTCTAAATGAGATGAAGAAAGAATTATAAGTATTGCTCAACGAAAATCCAAATATTAAAATATTGGGAGTACAAATTAGTTCGGTCCGTTTTTTTGTGTTAAAAGATGTATTTATTCAAAACAAAATGAATGAACAGATCAACTAAAATATTTTCCATCGCTGGCTACTACTTCTCTCATTTCTCAGGCAATTTTCGAATTCCATCTCGAAAAAAATGACTCGTCTTTTGAGGTGATCCAAGTTTAGAGCCAATTTTCGATATCTGCGAAAGAAGTGAAGGACCTGCCAAATCGTGCTGCATCCTTCGGAACAACCTTAATCAGTAGGCAGATGTCCGGAATATGCGGGTGCGGTAAAACATCCCATTTGAGCGTTTCTAAATATTTTTTTACGACTTTTGCGACATGAGGCCGAGCGTTGTCATGAAGAATGCCTTTCAACGTCTCTCGGTTTCAGTTCATAAGGCAGCCAATTTCCTTGTTATTGAATAATTCCTATGTCTCTCAATCGTACGGAAACGGCTTGTTGAGTCACTCCCAATGAGTCTGCAAGCTCCTCTTGCGTTTGACTCTGATCTTCTTCGAGTAATGCCTCTAATTCTTTGTCCTCGAACGTTTTAGCTGTCCAGAGCGAGGCTTGTCTTCGATGCTGAAATCTCCATCCTTGAAACGTCGAAACCACTCCCTACATGATTTATCAGTTGGAGCAGCGTCACCATAAACTTTAACAAGCATTCGATGGGCTTCAGCTGCACTTTTCTTCCAATTAAAGCAGAAAATTAAAACCTGCCGCAAATGTTGCTTGGTTAACACAAAATTCGACATTTTCAACACTGTAAAAAAGCAAGGTTTTTGTATGAAACTCAAAGCGATATAAACTGAATATTATTGGCAGGTGTCTAACCTCTTTGAAATCGCCAAAATCAGCAGTCACTATGAACCATTCATAACAGCCGGAACCGTCTTTTGAAAACGGACCGAACTAATTTGTACACCTAATATTAAAAGAGTCCAAATATTAAAAGAACTTGCAGGACAGTCTGCAGAATAAACGCAATCGCGAAACATCTGTCTTTTATTGTTTTTCAGAAAAAAAAAGTTTCTTTGTGACAAATAATTACAGATAATGAAAAGTAGATCTATTTTGACAATCCTAGACACAAAAAGTCATGGATTGATTTCGAACTATGGACATCCAGAGCAAAACTCTGTATTTACGGTTATAAGATTCTTTTATATTTGATGGAACTAAGAAGTAGTGCTTTGCTATGAGTCATCATCATCAAAACAGACAGTCATAGAAGATCTCTAGTCAACAACGCTAGTCATGAGATGTTTGAACCAAACCATGAGAGGAAAACTCCATTAAATAATTGCGAGTAGACAAAAAGTCATCCTTCCTCATGATAACGTTAGGTTACATGTTGCTATTGCGACGATAAAGAAACGAGTTAGATTGAGAAATCTTGTCACAACTAGCATATTTTCTAGACATCGCTCTATCTCATTTTCATTAATTCAGATTAACGCAGTACTTGATTGAAAAGATGCGTTTTTTATTGGTACGAGAGTCAATCTATTGCTTGAAAAATGGCATAAAATTGTCGATAGCAACGGCTAATATTTTCTTTTTATTAAAATATTATGTCATTTATTATTATTAACAAATAAAAATGGCTTCAGTATCTTAAATAATAATATGAAGTTTTCCAAGCATCTAATATATATACATGATATATTACTATATCAAAACTATATCAAAAGAATTACACATTGTTGTAATTAAAATGATAAAATAAATATTAATATATTTATTGTATGCATAAATTGCCATTAATGAAGTAATTATAAAAATATCATTGAAAAAATATATATTTATTAGCGAAAATATTTGATACCTGAAAATAAATAAAATTATTAATATCTCATTCATATCTGTCTATAAACTTTAACTTTACTTTTTGTAACCTCATTTCTATTTTCTTATATTTATGTTTATAATTTTTTAATTAATTGTCACGACGTGAAACGTGAATGTATGTAAGTTAGTCCTTTTTCAATAGAGGTCAATAGATTTAACTAATTTACCCCGGGACGGACTGGTTTGTGTGAATTATGTTTTAACTCGGAACGAAGAAGGATCTTTAGGATTTAATCTGAGAAGACAAATATTTAAGTATCAAATCTTTAATTGTTACCTTTTACAATTGAGAGTCAATAGATCAGCGTTTTAAGAATGTTTTTTATGTGTGTTATAGTCATGAAATACAAGAATGTGTAAGTGAATGAATGGTATGGAATGAATCTTTCTGAATGAATAAACGACAACCGAATCAATGAATCAATCCATGCCCACTGGTCTGCGCGTCGCTTTTTATAGGCAGGTGGTGAGATACCCCCGCGCGAGTTCTTACCACCTTTTAGTAGTAGGGGAAGGATGTTTTCCATGATATAAGAGTGATAATCAATAATCATGGTTATGATATTTGTTATCTACCCATTGTTCTTTATATTTTCTCCGATGAAGAAGCATTCGGTGTTGTATTTATTACGTCTAGACTGAGGATCAATTGGCCAAAATATCCGGTCTAAACGTTATTGTCGAATTGATTTTATGATTGAATTTATATTGTTTAAAGTTAAATATTGTTTAAAAGTTACGTGGACGTAACACCTTCCCCCTTAAGTCATGCGTGGTGAGTTAACAATGAAATCACGTATGAGCGCAATGAATGAAAATGATCGATAACAATGAAACCTCGTATGAGCGCAATGAATGAAAATGATTGAAAATTAAAATTATTTGGTGAAAATTAAAATTATTTGATGCATTTGAAAATTAAATTTATTTGATCCATTCACTTATTTTTTTTTTTTTTTTTTTAATATCTTTTATATACTTGTATCTCGCCTTCTAATGCTAATATCGGGATCTAATACAAATTCTTCAATACATTCGCGACATTGTCTGGCGGCACTGTTTTGTCTCATAATTGTTTTTTTGCACTTATGGCATTTATAAGCTATTGTTCTGTCTAATAATGCCACAACGTGTAGGGTATGTTTCGTTTCTAGTAATTTGTAATGTTCTGGTTGTCCTAGTTGATTATAGCATTCCTCACACAGTTTTGTTTTCGGGTGTTCCTTGTATATGTATACTTTTGCTTCATTATTGAGTTGTTTAATACATATGCTAGCTATTAATAGAGCATATGTGTCAATATGTTCGATTGGTAGGATCCCATCAATAGGCCCATAATATTCATTGAAATCCTTATTTTCTTGTCCAGATGGGATCTTCATAATCTAATGTTTGTGAAATTGTAAATTTAATTTAACTAATTTTAGAAGAAAAAAAAAAGGAACGCGTGCATACTATAATGTGAGTATGTTTAAAATGTTTTACTTACTTGGATTAAAGTTTCTGTTTCCTTTACACGAAATAGTTTTAACTGTTTTAACTTTTTTAACTGTTTTAACTGTTTTAACTGTTTTAACTGTTTTAACTGCTGTCTTTTTGCTGCTAGCGACTGCTTGGGCTGTCGAGCGTTGACTGAGAGGAACCGATTGACTGTGACTGGAGGGTTTATGTTTTGGCTATGTGATACCAGAATGAAAGAGTACCTTTACACGTGATAACATGCTTTCGTTTTATCCTTTGAATTCTAAACTTTATTTAAGTTAATTTAAGATTTCTCTCTCTCTCTCTTTTTTTTTTTTTTTATAGCCTAGGATATATTAGAGCAAGAGGGTTCGTTGCGGATTGTTTCTTGCATGCTAACATTTTGTAAATTATCATTTGTATTTTCTGTGTTTATAGGTTGTATATTGATGCTAGTATTTGTATTAGGTGTTTGTGTTGTGCCACTGTTAAATGTCTCTTGTTTGATTGTTCTGAAGGAATTTCATTTGATCCAGAATTTTCCTCATTTTGTTTTTCTAATGATGGTCTATTTTCTTCTCGTGGTACAATTCGCTTACCAAGATGCAGTAGTAGATTTGTTACTGAGTCCCAAATTGCTCCAATTAAATATATTGACCATCCATAGATTGAGTGAATAGCATATCCATGAATAACTGTGTCAATTATTAATTTGATTGCTCGTAGGCAGAAGTAGAGTCCGATTATTCCTGCGCTGGCGTTTCCAAAAATGATGAATGCTCCCCAGATTTTTTCCCAAGTACTGCTAACAATTTTTCTTATTGTTGCTTCGTCCAACAGGTGTGATAGAGAGATGCCTTGTTGTTCGGTTTGTTTGCCTTGAACTCCTCGTGCCATTGTGTTTAAAATTCCTCCTTTTTCAGCTGGGAACATGATATAATCCCTTAAGTTTTCTAAATCTTTACTACTATAAATTCCGCTTATCGCCAAAGATCCAGGATTTTTATATTGCCACGTTGGTTGTGTCATAGGTTTAATTTTGGTTGGTGGTACTGCCAGTTCTGGAGTTGGTGAAATTCGGTACCATGCGTCAGTTAAAAAGTATAATGGTGGTATTATTTTATTGCACGTGATTTGTGTTCCTGTTTGTAGTAGGATATGTGTTCTTGGAGCCATAAAATATATTTCGTTTCCTTTAAATACTGGTAACTGATGATAACATTTATCGGTATGTCGGATGGTTACTTCCACTGGGGTGCATTTAATTATGTATACTGCTTCTCCTGATATTGTTGCCATATAACCAGGCCCTTTCATGAATTGGTAAGCGAATTCGTCAGGTGAATGTATCGCTATGCTGAGTGCGTTCTTGATTATTTGTTGTTCCAGATTGCAACGTTGTTGGAGTATGTCTCTGTATAAGTATTTAATTTGTGTGCGTATATGTTTTTCCACATAAACAAATTTTGAATTTATATAAGCAAACATGTCAACGTTTTCGATGATTTTTCGTCTTTTTTGAGCAAATGAATCTCCCTTTTTAGTTTCAAGAATTAATAATTTTGGATGTTCCGTTTTAATTAAGTTATATCCGCAAAGAACCTCTTCACCCGTTTTTGTCAAAGCAAATGTCACATCTTCTGTAGATAACGAATATACAATTGTTAATTTTTCATTTACAGGATCCATAATTTTTTCCGCCTTGCCTTCATATAATAAATCATAATGATTAAATTTACAGAAATCATGTGGTATGCTTTCCCAAAAATTACTTTTTCCTTCAATATCTGAACATCTTTTGTCCGAATATTGACATTTTGTTCCAGAATTTAAATGGATTTGGTTGGTTTCAAGATTTATTGGTGCATTATATGATTGTAAAGTTATTATTATTGTTCCTTGTACTATCACGTTTTGCCAAGTTCCATAATTATCTGAATATTGTGCACCAAAACATTGTCCATCTGTAGTTACTGATCCAGCAAAAGTTATCGAACGTGAAATAGTATGATTTTGTTTTAATCCATTTATAATATGGTTAGAGTCCCAAATTAATGTTCCAGTCTCATGCATATTTTTACATTGGTCAAAAGATGTTTCCGTTATATATGTTGCTTGTGAATTTGTTACTGTAGAGATATGGGAATGCATTCCGCAATAATATATAGTTCTTGATATTAATATTTTACATTGTATCACTTTTATAGTATCAAATCTTGAAAGTTGAAGTAATTGTATGTATGTGTTATCTATCTGTGGTTCAGTTAATGGAATATTACATTCTTCTATGTCTATTAGTGATAACGCAGTGACATTTAAATTGGGTGATCCGCAGTCGTATCCAGTTAAAGTATCCATTTCTTGTACGCAGATAATCACTGTCAAGAAAATTACGATTTTCATCTACAAAATACAATTTTATTAATTCTTATATATCTATTATATATATTTTATTATATTATATATATTATATATACTTATTTTCTTATGTTATTCTATGTTAATATTATATTTATTTACTTTCGAGCTGGGAGGTTGCAGATGTTGCGCGGTACAAGTCCAACCTCCCTATTGCTACTTAGTCACAATTCTAGACTTCCTGATTTTGTTTGGATGGACAATTCTTGATTTTCCTTTAAATAGAAGTTTAATATTACCGTTGGGTAAAATATCTATTATCATGTGGGGTCCGGAATATTGATCTCCAAGTTTTCCTCGTTTTGGTTCACATAAGAGAAAAACTTGGTCATTAATTTGAAATTCTTGTGGATTTAATTTTTGATCGTAATATCTTTTTGATTTAAATTTTGAAGCTATTAAACATTCTCTTGCCAATTCTTGAAGATCATGAATATTTGTTATTAATTTGCTTAAATAATCATCATATGTTTTTTCTTCTTCTTGATCATTATTGACTTCACTGGATGGTTGTCTGGCAATTTTTCCAAACACCAACTCATATGGAGTATATCCAGTTGATTCATGTTTACTTGTGTTATATGAAAATGTAGCGTATTCTAATAATTCGTCCCATTCTGTGAATTTATCTACATATTGTTTCAAATATTCAATTAATACTAAATGTGATCTTTCTAAAGCTCCATTTGCTTGTGGATAAAATGCTGTAGTTCTGTATTGTTTAATTCTAAATTTTTTTGCAAATCTCTTCATTAAATTACTCATGAAATTACTTCCTTGATCCGTTAATACAGCTTTAGGAGCACCAAAGATACAAATGAAATTTTTTAATAATGCATTCGCCACATTCGTTGCAGACATAGATTTTAAAGGAATAGCAAGGGAAAATTTTGTTAAATGATCTTGGACTGTTAGGATATAAAGATTTCCTTGGGTGGTTTCAGGTAACGGTCCAACTATATCCATTGATATTTTTTCAAATGATGAATATGGTGTGTCTGTTATTGTCATTGGTTGTTTTGTTTTTACTCGGACTAACTTTTTGATTTGACATTGTAAACATTGTTTGATGTAATTTTGAATTTCCAATTTGAGATTTTCCCAATAAAAATTTTGTCTAATTCTGTTATAAGTCTTTGTTACTCCTTTATGTCCTCCTATTGTTGATGAATGAGCTTCTTCAATTATATCTTTTCTCCTTTTTATTTCAGGAATTTTGACTAGTCCATGACAAATAATTAGTTTAATTGAAAATCCAATTATTGCTTTTCGAATTTCATTAAAAATTTGTTCCCATTTATAGTTATCCAATTGTGATGTTTTTTAATATTTATTATTTTTATAGAATTTTTCGTTATAGCTTCTCGTAATTTAATTGATAAATTTTGTAATATTTCATCAGTTATTTTTTCCTGAACATTATTTTTACATATGAATATTAAATGTATTTTATTTCCCCTTTTATTTATAATTAAATCTCCGGGTTTTGTTTTCCTTATTTGTGGAATTAAATTTTGAGATCGGAGTTCTTTAGCTCCTTGATCACAAGGTTCTCCGTCTACCGTTAAGAAATATAAATAATTATCCTTTCTCATAAATATTTGATCACGACTATTAATGATATTTTGTTTTTGAGTCCGTGTAAATATTTGGTTATTAATTAATTCATCTGTTTCGCAGCCTAATTCATTAAACGTTTTATCGATGTCTTGTTCATTATTTTCTTGTTCATCATCGTTGCTTTCTTCTTCGTCTTCATCATCTTCTTCTTTTTCACTATTATATTCCTCAAACTGGTCTTGATTAATTGTTTCTTTCTCAATTGTTGAATCTGGTTTATCTGATTTAAATTGATCATCTTGATATCTTATTAAATTGTCAAGTATTTGTAAAAGATTTTGTGGTATGTCTGTTGTCAAATGGGAAAAATTTGGATTATTTAAGTCATTATTTTGTTCTGCTGGTTCCTCGTTTATTTCTGAAGTTTCTGTATTCTGATTAAAATATTCTTCTGAAATTAAAGGCTCTATTTGATTATTTAATTGTTCCTGATTGTCTGTTTCATTATTATGTATTTCTGCCTGAACTATATGTCTTGTGAATGGTGGTTCGTTTAATTCCCTTTTTGTAAATGGAAAGCTTTCTCCTTCTGATTTTTCTGAGTTACGTGTTGTCATATGTTTCATCTCAGGTTCTGGTTCCTCAATCATTGAGCCTGTCCGTGGTGAATTTTTCAGTGGTCTTGGATTTGCATTTCTTTGCCTTGATTCTTCGTCAGATGAACATTCTTGTATTTCATCGTACATAGGATTCATAGGATAAACAGGTCTGGGAGGATTCCGGGATAGAGCGTCAGCATTTAAATTGACTTTTCCTGGTTTATATATTATTTCATAATTATATTCAGCTAATTTAATTCTCCATCTTATTAAACGTGAACTTGGGTCTTTTACTTTATTTAACCAAGTCAATGGTTTATGATCAGTTACCAAAATGAATTTTTTTCCGTAAAGATAAGGTCGAAAATGTTGCACAGCATATATAATTGCTAATAGTTCTTTTTCTATTGTTGAATAATTTTTCTCTGCGTCATTTAATACTCGTGAGGCATAGCTTATTGGTCGATCTTTTCCTATTTGTCCCTGACTTAAGACCGCACCTATTGCTGTTCCTGACGCATCTGTTGTTAAAAGGAAGGGTTTGGTAAAATCAGGATATTGCAATACTGGTTCTTGACAAAGAGCGTTTTTTAATAATTCAAATGAATTTTGTTCCTTTTCTTTCCATTTGTATTCAACTTCTTTTTTTAACAAATTGGTTAATGGTTTAGCGATTTTTGAAAATCCTTCTATAAATCTTCGATAATACCCAGCTAGACCAAGAAATTGTTTAATATTTTTGACATTTTGTGGAACTGGAAAGTTTTTAACGGCTTCCACTTTTGTTGGGTCTGGGCGAACCCCTTCTTCTCCAATTATATGTCCTAAATAAGTTACTTCTTTTCGTAGAAATTCACATTTGTCTGGTTGTAATTTCAAATTTGCCTTTCGTAGTCGGTCGATTAATTTTTCAAATTTTATTGCATGTTCTGTTAATGAGCTTGAATATAATACTATGTCATCTAAATATACAAAAATTTCATTTCCCTGCATTCCGCTAAGTATTATATCCATTAGTCGCTGAAAAGTTGCAGGTGCATTTTTAAGTCCAAAAGGCATTCTATCAAACTCGTAATGACCATGTGGGGTCGAAAAAGCAGTTTTATGACTATCATTTGGATGCATTCGTATTTGGTGAAAGCCTGAGGCAAGGTCAAATACCGAAAAATATTTTGCTCCTCCTAATTGGTCAAGTATCTCTGTTATGTTTGGAAGAGGATATGCGTCGCCTATCGTCTTGTCGTTTAGTTTACGGAAATCTAACACCATTCTCCAGCGTTTATGACCGTCCGCGCCTGCCCTTTTAGGTACTATCCACACTGGCGTATTATATGGTGAATTAGATGGTTTAATTATTTCTTGACTTAAAAGTTCATCAACTTGTTTATTTATTTCTTCCTTTTGGATTACTGGAAATCGATATTGTCTTGTATTTATTGGTGCTTCGTCTGTGGTTACTATTCGATGTTGTAATGCATTTGTATGTTCTAGCTTTTCTCCGGGTAGATGAAAACAATCGGCACCCTTTTCAATTAAATTTTCAATGTGTTCTCGCTCTTCGTTATTTAGATGTTTTAGATTTAGTAATTCAATTATTTTGCCTTTTCTAGTGTCATGTTATATATAGTAGCAAGAGTTTATATTTTCATCTGAGTTAGGAATTGAATTTCTTTTTGTCTCTAAGATTGAGTGTAATTCTGATTCTTGAGTTTGATTATTTTTTGTTTCGAATTCACACACTTTTATTGTTGGTACATATATTTTGTGATCTTCTTCTGTAGTATTTATGGCTTTCAGATATGCTTTCCCGTTTTGAACTGTAACTAGGGCATTACCTAAATAAATTCCTTTGCTTACAGTTAGTTGTGGTACATATCCTTCTTTTAAATCAGGATTAGCAATGTTTATATGAATTTGAGAAATTGATCTTGCAGGAATTGTTAAAGTTTCTTCTAGATCTTCTTTGGGCTCAAATGGTATAACAATGTTGTCCCATTCTAGACGATTTTCTTGATAATTGACATTAACTTGGAATTGCTTAAAAAAGTCTGATCCTAAGATCCCATCCTGCGGTATAGGAAAGTTATCTTCCACTAAATGAAAAGAGACTGGACATCCTAAGATATCTATCAGTGCCAGCCCTAAGGTGGTCACGTGATGTGTCGTAATTCCACTCAGTTTTAGAATTTTATTCCTATTTACCCAGATGTCTGATTCTAAGCAACTTTGTTTAATTAAGTTCGGCCCTGATCCACTGTCTACAAGAAACTTTAAGTCCCCCTTTAAGTGTGTGCCTGCTAGTTTTACTGTTGGTACTTCTTCTACCTTTGCCAAATTTACTGTTCTAAATTTTGCGTAGTTTCCTCTGCGGTAATTACTCGTGAGGGGCGCGTATTCGTTCTTCCCGAAATTGCCCCAGTCCTTTCGGGAGGATATTGGTTTCCCTGATTAAATTGATAAAATTGATTTTGATTAATTCTATTATTATATTCTTTTTTCCGACATTCTTCAATTTTATGACCAAATTTTTTGCAATAATTACATATAATTGAATTTGATTGATTTAATTGTGCAGCGGAAGTTGAAGGCTGATTAAAATAATTGTTTCTTTGATAAGAACCAGTGTTTTGAAGAGGATTTGGATGTCTTGGTTGAGGGTTTTGGGAAAAATTTGTATGTCTTGGTTGAAGGTTTTGAAGGAAATTTGGATATCTTGGTTGTGAGTTTTGAGGAAAATTTGAATATCTTGAGTTGGGTTGAGAGTTTCGTGATTCTTGTCCGACATTTGTATAATTTCGATTATTGTTTCCAGAAAGCCTTTCTTGATTTCTTTGTATTTCTCTACATCGATCAGCTGTATGACCCCGTTTTCGACAGTATTGACATATCTCTGTTGCGCCTATATATCGCGACGAAGCATGCCTCTGTGTGTTATTCTCAGCTAACACCACTCGACGAATCATGTTTATGGTTTCAAGTTCTTTTTCCGCGTCTATTGCTCGGCTTTCTATTTCGTCAAATGTTCCTTCTCCAGATATGGTTAACTCTTTATTTAGTCCTCTTAAAAAGCTTGTTTTCAAATGTGCTTCAATTGAATTTTGAAATTCAGCACTGATATTTCCAATTTCTCTCTTTTGTGCATCTAATATTCTTTTTCCTAATTCCGAACACGGTTTGCATACGTAGTTACTTGTTCATCTTTTTTCTGATATACATAAGCTAAACGTCCCTGGGCTTCATAAACTGTTTCTCTGGGACCATATTTAGCTCTTAAAAATTCTATTAATTCGCGCATATTGTTAAACGTTCGGCCGAGTATTGATCGATGTGCATCTCCTTTTAATTTATTTCTTACTGCTCGTATTAAAATATTTTCTTGAGTTGGTGCAATCATACTTAAAGCTTCTTCGCATCCCTCGACAAAATATACGAACGGTATATTTCCTCCATCATAGGTAGGCACAGCTTCGAGCGCGTCTCTTATTGAGAAATGAATCAGATTACCTTCCGCCAAGAGTCCATTCCCTGATTTCCAATTTGCTGTTGTTGCAAACGCTCGATCGCTCTTTGTTGTTCAGTTAAGGTTCTCATTAATTCGTTGACATCCATGTTAGCTTGCATGTTGCCTTGGTCTCCTGCTCCAATACTAGGTTCTGGTGGAGGACTTCGTGTCAGGTTTGGCATTTATTGTTCTTAGTCACTATCACTCACTTTCTTTTCACACAATCCTTTGACTATCCCACCGCTGTCACCAATATATGTGTCACGACGTGAAACGTGAATGTATGTAAGTTAGTCCTTTTTGAGGTCAATAGATTTAACTAATTTACCCCGGGACGGACTGGTTTGTGTGAATTATGTTTTAACTCGGAACGAAGAAGGATCTTTAGGATTTAATCTGAGGAGACAAATATTTAAGTATCAAATCTTTAATTGTTACCTTTTACAATTGAGAGTCAATAGATCAGCGTTTTAAGAATGTTTTTTATGTGTGTTATAGTCATGAAATACAAGAATGTGTAAGTGAATGAATGGTATGGAACGAATTTTCTGAATGAATGAACGACAACCGAATCAATGAATCAATCCATGCCCACTGGTCTGCGCGTCGCTTTTTATAGGCAGGTGGTGAGATACCCCGCGCGAGTTCTTACCACCTTTTTAGTAGTAGGGGAAGGATGTTTTCATGATATAAAAGTGATAATCAATAATCATGGTTATGATATTTGTTATCTACCCATTGTTCTTTATATCTTCTCCGATGAAGAAGCATTCGGTGTTGTATTTATTACGTCTAGACTGAGGATCAATTGGCCAAAATATCCGGTCTAAACGTTATTGTCGAATTGATTTTATGATTGAATTTATATTGTTTAAAGTTAAATATTGTTTAAAGTTACGTGGACGTAACATACTACACGATAGTAAATTTCTCTTGCGATAGTGGCGCCATCGGGCGGTAAGGCTAAGTACTTATCGGACCGCCCTCGTATATATGGGATGTTCCGCGTCAACCAGATCACCGGCGCCCTCAAAAATTGACGCATCGGATTGGGACGTGTGTAACTTGAATTGTTTGTCTACTCGAATATTTTCGGAAGCAACATGGCCTTTCCGGAAATTCAAAGTGGTGGCTTCCAGGTGGCACTAAATATACCGAAAGACGCACGAGAACCATAACATATTTTCAATCAAATTATGAGAAACTCCGAATTTTCAACAGAAAATCGAATACGATAGTTTATATATTTTGATTCGCTAAATCCGAATCTAAGACCAGAATTGCCCTTAAACTTCTCAATTCTCACCTAATCCCAAAAAACAGCTCAAAAATCTCTGAAAACGATCAAAAGTGAGTATCCCGATACTGTGGTTGGATATAGAGCCATTCGAAATAGGTTCTAATACTAGTATTTGGTTCATTGAGTCTAAATTATATGCTACGATCACCCTGGAACGTCAGTTCCAGTTGTTCCCAAATCACAAAAAGGACCTCAAAAATACTTAAAGACGATCAGAAAGTAAGACTGTGATCCAGTCAACTTAGTGGAAAGTATACCTCGGAGATGCCAGGCAATTATCAATGCCGGTGGTGACTGGACTCATTATTAATGGTATAGCATTTTTCTTCTCATGGAGTACAACAAATCCATATACTTAAAAATCGTTAAAAATAAATTTTTCTACACATTAACCCGTACACGCTCTTACTTTATAGACTGTACATTGCAAGTAATGCGATATTCGGGTGCTCAAAAACCTGTGGCTACAATGGCATATGAGATCGGAGAAATATCTCCGAAAGCGGAACGTCGCTTAAGAAGCAGAAAATTGTAAGAGTGCACGAAACTAGGTATAATTTACTGAACGATGCTTTATCTTGCCTTAGTTGGTCAGACAACGTTTAGTCTCTTAACCGGCTGGACAGCGTCAGTCTTATTTTCTGATCGTTTTTAAGTATTTTTGAGGTCCTTTTTGTGATTTGGGAACAACTGTGACGTTCCAGGGTGATCGCAGCATATAATTTAGACTCGATGAACCAAGTACTAGTATTAGAACCTATTTTGAATGGCTCTATATCCACAGTATTGGGCTACTCACTTTTGATCATTTTTAGAGGTTTTTGAGCTGTTTATGGGGATTAGGTAAGAATTGCGACGTTTAAGGGCAATTCTGGTCTTAGTTTCGGATTTAGCGAATCAAAATATATGAGTTATCGTATTCGATTTTCTTTGAAAATTCGGAGTTTCTTATGATTTGATTGAAAATATATTATAGTTCTCGTGCGTCTTTCGGTATATTTAGTGCCACCTGGAAGCCATCACTTTGAATTTCCGGAAAGGCCATGTTGCTTCTGGAAGTATTCGAGTAGACGAACAATTCAAGCTCTATTTTTTTTTTGATAACGCAGGGGAAACCCATCATGGGTACTCTCCGCCCCTGGGAGGGGCGGAGGGTTATGTGAGACTCTTACTCACTAAAACCCCTGCGGGGTGTCTACCAGTCGGACCGAGATGGGGGGAGTCAGGGGAACTGCGCCAACATTCCCTCCCCGACACCCCCGGCCCCAGGGCTCGTTGTCGAGCCGACGCCCAAGTGCCGCACCCCCCTTCTCCTTGAGGAAAAAGTTCAGGGCGCGGCGCCCCCGTCTGCTAGACCGACCGGGTTG
>NW_020230105.1:0-42987 GCF_003227715.2 Harpegnathos saltator
ATCTCCCGAATTCCGAATTAAAAACGCTGTCCTCATTTGGCGAAAATAGTAATTAACTTTTAGAGACAAGTATTGGGGAAAAGTTTGAACAGAATAAACTTCGAAATAAAGTTCGAAACGGCATGTACAACGCCAATACGGGTCGTACAATGGCAGAGTATGTAGAGAAATTTGCCCGCGATGTAAAATATATCTCTCTCAAAATACCGGAATTTGAACTGGTACAAGATCTCAGCCAACATTTCACCGTCGAAATATACATTGATCTCTTGAGACTCCGAGTCGACACCATTCCGGAGCTGTGCCACCAACTTAATATTATCCAAGACTATGAGCATAACCGTATTCACATGGCGATTAAAGAGAAAATGTCGCGTGAACTAGAAGCCGCGCAACGATCGTCGAGATCCAAACCGTATAGTAAGACCATGTACGGTAGACGCGACGAATTAGAGTATCCGCGACAGTCGCCGGATCGAAAATATCAACGCGAGCCGCGATCTGAGAGCCGCGACTCGCGAAGGGGATATTATTCAGCGAAGCGCGCGGAATCTCGCAATTACTGCGACCCGCTGACTAAATCGTTTCCCAAGAAGGAACCATCGCGCGAATACGGAGACAGGCGGGAGTCCCCCGTGAAGCAAAAGAAGGACTGCAAGACCGCGCAAGACCGAACGGGTCGAGGAGCGATCATCGGCTCCTCGAGATCCATCCGGTACTAGGAATAACCGCGAAAGATCGAGACAATGCGACGTATCGCGACAGCGAGAACCCGCGAGACAGCGGGAGACATCACGCTCGCGTGAGACCTCTCGTCCTCGCGGGTCCTCGAGGTCGCGCGAACCGCGACAGGGAGTATCATCCTTTAGAACAGAGGAGATCTTGACGGAACTGCATGAGTTTGAGGGTCGCGAACGTAATCTCGAGGAAGACGTAAGAAATGTGCCCATAATCGACGTAGTAATAATCGCGGAATGGGTGAACAGGAACTCGAACGTTTAAATGTCAAGACCCTCCTGGACACAGGAGCAGCGGTATTCGCGATAGACCCGAGTGTCAAGACGGACCATCGAGCGTTGAAATTTATCAGCGCGTGCGCCGTGGCGAGCCAGCGCATGGGTAGATGGTTAGCCTTCCTTCAGGAATTCGACCTGGACATCAATCATATACCAGGACTATCTAACGCTACGGCGGACGCGTTGTCGTGCAAACCCGTCCTCAAGAGAAATCACCAGCTTCCCACTGAGCGTACTACCCGATGGAAGAGATATCGAGGAGCAATCGATTCCGACTTTTCCTCTGCGAGCGAAGAGAGCGACCCCAGTCGCGAGTGGGATCACGAGGGACATAAGAAGTACGCGCCCCGCATATGCCTCATGGCAGATATTCACGAAGGCGAGAACACTCGCGACTGGGTAAACTTGATCCGTGAAGCGCAAATCAATGATCCCGCGATTATACAGCGAACAGCAGAGAATCCAGAACGATATCGAATGCGCAACGGATTCGTAAGAAAGGCGATGGACGACGGAAGCGACCGAGTTGTTGTACCGGACTTGATAGCCTGGGAACTCGTACTCAAGATACATCGGTAATTGACTCATTTCGGGACCGATAAGGTACTCGAGTTCACGAGGCAATAATTTGAAATCGCCAATATAGAGAGACTGATTCGAGACGTAGTATCCTCGTGCCAGTTATGCATCGCGACCAAGGTATACACAAGGCCTACCCGAGGTCCAGAATATTATGAACTACCAAACAACATCGGCGAAGTCGTTTCCGTCGACCTATACGGTCCATTGCCGCGATCCTACGATGGATGCGCCTATGTATTCGTGGTCATGGACCAGTTCTCAAAATTTACGAAGATGTACCCAATCAGAAACCAGAAGCTCAGAACCATCGAGCAAGTCTTAGAAGAGTATTACTTCCGAGACGTAAACAGAGTACCAAGAACGATATTGACAGATTGCGGTGGCCAGTTCCTTGCAGGGCGCTGGAAGGAATTCGCCAGATGCTTAGGATTTAAAACGCGCAAAACGTCACCCTGCAACCCGCAGAGTAATCCGGTTGAGAGTGTGGTGCGGGAATTGGGCCGTTCTTTACGAGCGTATGCATGCGATGACCACTACGGTGGGACGAAATCGTCCCGCGGGTCGAACAGGTCATCAACGCGACCGAGCACTCGAGCACCAGAGTGCCTCCCGCAGTATTAGAAAACCGCCAAGTAGATCTCGTTATAGGACCTCCCGAGATACTGCGATCACGAGGAGCGCCTCCCATAGACCGTGACAGTTTGTTAGAAGCTGCGAGCGATCGTCACCGAATTATGGCACGAAAGCGAAGGCGTCAAAGCTAGAAACGTGGTACCGCTATTCAGTATCAACGAGGGAATCTCGTCTGGATAAAATCGCACCGACGTAGCGACCAACGCCATTCTAAAATTCATAAATTATTCCTCCTACATGAAGGACCTTTTCGCGTGCGAGACGAGATCCACCCGAACGTAAACTCGATCGAGCGTATGACATCGGAGCTGATCGGACCGTTTACCACGCGCCAGTTGCGGCCTCATCGCACTTCGGCCTGGAGCTCTGTGGAAACAGACCGTGAGCAGCCGAGTCAGGAGCGATCGACAACTACCGGTGACAGCGAGACCATGGAGAGTACTGAACTCGACACGCCGTACGATTCGGGATACTCGGGCCTACCGAGTACACCGCAACGAGAGCGACCAAGGAGGAGAGTCCGACTAGCCGCAGTAGCGAGGAGACTGTCATCCGACTCCGAGGATTCGTGCGAATGCTGGATCCAGCCCCGCAGAACGAGCAATGTCGAGAACCAAATCGAGTTGCCACCTGATACAGACGACACGTGGGAGGTAGTGAGACGACCAAAGCGAGCCCGATAACAACCAAAAATCCGGAATGGCGGGAGTAAGACGAAATTGACACACACCCAAACTTGTGGCCCACCGTTGATGAGTACTCGCGATTATCCCAAGGATATCGCAAAAATAGTTCGATATATCTCGAGGAAAACAGTGAGAAAACTCTGAAAAACGAATGTTTCTCTTACTAATTACAGATGACCATGAGCTACATGGGTATCCAACGACAATATGATGAGCTGCGCATAGAACAGGAGGAAGTGTCACAAAGGAGAAAAGAGCTGGAGAAATGTAAACAAGGCTACTAAAGAAGATCTCCCTTATCAGACAATCAATAGCCAAAGACCAGGAGGCTATCCAACAACTAGAGGCCTCATCATCGTCGGAGGATAACGAAAAGTTCCAGACCATAAAATCTCCATGCAGAGAATCGCCGACAAAGATATAAAGATCCAACAGCCGTATCCAGCCCAAACGAATAGCTCCAAATATATCCAGAAGTGCATCAACAGAAAAAGATATCGCCTGAAGCGCAGATATGGTATTTTGGGAGACTCGGAAAGTTCAAAAGAAACAGCTCAGAATCAACTAACGTCATCTAGGCCATCGAGATCTAAGCAGGATAAAAAGCTTCGCACAGACGTTAGAGACAGCAGTGAGAAAAAGAACAACTCACCCAGAACAGAAGAACCGTCCATGCAACTCCGTAAGCAGCCGGTGGTAAGACTAAAGCGTCTCGGAGAAGGATCGCGAGATCAAAGCATACTCGCAAAGAGGAAAGAGGACGACAACAACAACGAGTTATTCAGTAAACAAAGAACTAGGAGCTACTACCGAGAGAAAACGCCGAAGCCACGCAAAACATCGAAAGCCGATAAGGAGGAACGGAGAAGAGAGCAGAAACGTTTGACGAATCAACGATACCGTCGAAGGGTAAAAGAGACATTGAAAGCTGCTAAGCGACAACTTGCCCACGCCAGGAACGACGCGACCCATTCGAGTGACGCCGAATCCACGCACGCAACGCCCGTGAATTCACCGTCAAGCGGGAGTGTGCAGCGGCCAATACCTGCAGTGCAGAGAGGACGAAAGGCCGAACGTAAAGCAGCAACCAGAGACGAGACCGAATCGAGAAATGCCAAGCTGATAAGGAGACCAGCGATTGTTGAGAACCGGAGTCAGAGCCTGAATATCTGAATCATTGAGCACTCCCATCACCATCTGGGGACGGTGACCGGGCGAATGGCTGGTGAGAAAACACTAACAACACCAACCAAACGCCCAGGGCCAAGCCAGGACCATCTGGACCATACAAGGCGCATCCAGGACCATCCGGACCAGGAGAGGACCATATGAGACCGTCCGGACCAGGAAAGGACAGTAAGTGACCATCCAGGCCGATCCTGGACGGGCCTCGAGAGGCCCGTCCAGGATCGGCCTGACCCCGAAGCACGTGATCGAGATCATCAGGATCTCGAGGTACGTGATCGGGATCAGCCGGATCTCGAGGTGCGAGACCAGGATCTCGAGGCACGAGATCGAGATCTGCAGGATCTCGAGAGCCGTGATCGGGATCATCCTGACTCCGAGAGACGTGACCCGGAGTATCCTGACCCCGAGGGATATGACCACGAGTATCCTGACCCCGAGGTCACGAAGCAGACTTGCAAGGGAGAATATCCTGAATCTCGACTTGGAGGAAATGACGACGACGAAGACGGCAGGCGAGTCCTTCTACACTGGCTGACTGGACCCGAGTAGATCCTCGGGACTGACCGCTCGAGAGAGATATCAGGTGATCGCGAGATGTAGTGATATCGAGATCAGCCAGAAATGACTGTGCGAATCTGACAGATCAAATTTATTATTGTTATGTTTTAGTTTATGATCCGACTAGGCGTTTTAATATATGATTTAAGTTTGGACCTCGAGGACCTCGAGCGAGGAAGAATGCGACCTCGATTCCTGGAAAGAACCTATTCTTCGCGATACACGTACCTGATATAATACGTACCTGCGATGCGACCACCGGTGGTAGGATTAAAGGGACAGTGTTCTTCGCGAACATCCTACAACAGGGAAATATCAATATTAGTTTCTTTTAATTTATTATTTTATACTTACCTCATTGTGTAGAAGCATCTCTCTAAGTCCCACGATGACTCGATTTGCGAACATAAAAGAAGTATTTTTATATAATCATATATATATGAACCGTTTATTTTGAAAGTGGCCTAAGTCCATTTATCAATTATTTCCGATTGCCCGTGGTTACATGTACAACTTCAAGTTATCTATCAATAAAGCATTTAAGGTTACTTATATTCCGAGTAAATACGATAATTCTGGACACAAAAGTTTTCAGAGTTAGTTCAATAATTGAGCCGTTTATTTTGAAAGTGGCCTAAGTCCATTTATACTTAAATTAAGATATTTATTATCGATAATGTCTGAAGGCAGTGATGAAGGTAATTTTAATTAATTAGTATTTAACAAGTTAACCTCAGTTTTTGGATAATTGCATTAGTTGAATAATCAGTACGTATAATTAATGCAGTTAAACAAAATTTACGCAATATACATAATACAATATACATATTATGTACTTACAATTAAATATAAAACTTAAAATTTAATATTAAATTTTAGAAATTATTTCACCCATGAAGAAGAACAAAACGACAAGACCATTTAGTTCAGATAGTGAAGAAGAATTAGTAACTAATGATTTCAAAGAAAATCGAAAAAGAGAATTATAGAATAATATTCGTCTTCAGGGGATGAAGATACAGATAACAATGGAGAAAAGATTGATGAAACATACATCCAAAAAGTGCGAAAGATTAAACGGAATTCAGGAAAAAGATATTGTACTCAAACCGGAAATATTGTACCTTCAAAAGTTTTCCAAAACAAAAATTGCCGTTGTCGAAAAGCTTGCATAAAAAATTACGAAGAAGACGAAAGAAAAAATATTTTTGAGAAGTTTTAGTATTTGGGAGATTTTAATAAACAAAATATATTGCTTTACGAAGCTATCGAGCGCAAAACTGTGAAACGAAGACGTCAAAAAAACGGGAAAGGTTCGCCAAGAAATTGGAATTTTATTGGTATTTGTTAAATTCTAAAAACGGAAAAGTTCCCGTCTGTAAAAAATTCTTTTTGGATACCTTTGAAGTAAGTGAAGGATGCTTAAAACGTATATTAAACTCTGCAAATGTAGGAAATGATTTACGTGGGCGTATGGTTGGATCATCAAAAAAAATTTCTGAGGAAGAGAAAAAGCACGTTCAAAACCATATTAAAAGTTTTCCTAAATTTGAATCCCATTATACCAGATCTCATAATCCTAATAGAAGATATCTACATCCTGATCTAACTCTTAGGAAAATGTTTAATTTATACGAGCTTCATTGCAAGGAAAATAAAATAAAAGCCGTTAATGAGTGGACTTATAGAAAAATATTTAAAAAAGATTTTGATTTACATTTCCACCAACCGCGCAAAGATACATGTCAAAAATGCGACTTATTAAACATCAAAATTAAAGCATCGAATGATGATGAAGAAAAGAATAAACTTATAGAAGAACACGATGTCCGTTTAAGACTAGCAGAATCAGCTAGGAGGTCACTAAAACAAGATCAGGAACAAGTATCACGCAATTCAGATTATTTCGTTTTTTCGTTCGACTTGCAAAAAGCTTTACCTTATCCAAAATTGACTACTTCAGTAGCATATTATAAACGCAATATGTACATTCTAAATTTGGGTATTTACAATTTTCATAACGATAATGTTCACATGTACGTTTGGGATGAAACTATTGCATCAAGACGTGCTCAAGAAATAGCTTCATGCATCCTAAAACATATTCAAAATTTAAGAAGTGATAGACACATTATAGCTTACAGTGACATGTGTGCAGGGCAAAATAGAAACATTAAAGTAGCTTTAATGTGGCTAAAAATTGTCCAAACTGTTGAAAATAATGTGGAAATCATAGATCACAAATTTTTAATATCAGGACATTCGTTTTTACCAAATGATAGAGATTTTGGCGTGGTAGAAATGGCATTAAAAAAAATAATTTACTGTTTGTCCCCCGAGATTATTACAATATTATCAAAAAGTGTCAGAAAGGTAATAACTTTATTGTAGATGAAATGAGACAAGATTTTGTATCAACAAAATTATTAGAAGACACAATTTTTAAAAGGGTAAAGAATTCTAACGGAGAATCAATAAACTGGTTAAAAATATGTTGGATGCGTTTTGTCAGAAATGAACCGTATAAAATTTTCTATAAGACATCAATGAATGAGAACGAAAATTTTAAAGTCCTGAATTTATTACCACGTCGGGATAGACCAAGAAAGTTCGAAAATATTGTATTGACACCACTGTATAAAAATATCAGACAAATTACAACAAAATTCAAGGACATAATTGACCTATTACGATATATACCACCGGAACATCATGATTGTTTCAAATCCCTTTCACACACACAAAATGTAAATGAGCAGTAAATTGTTTTGTAATTTATGTTTGTACGTTGTAATTTATGTTTGTAATTTTGTACGTTATGTAGTTAAAAAATGTTTTGAATCGCATAAATTATGTTTTTGAAGTGTTGTAAAGATATATAAAATAAAATGAGTATTGTTTTTCTCAATTTGAAGCATCTTAAATTATGTTGAATGGACTTGGGCTCCATCAAATTTTATAACGAATCTGGTTGTTAATGTTGAAAGTGGCCTCACTCCATTCTTGGTAAGAAATAAAATATTATTACGTGAATAATACGCATATTATTCACTTAATAATTGCCATTATTTTAATAGGAACTATAAACTTAACACCCTTAGATACACTTAAGCAGTATGACTCATTAGTATCCTGTACGTATATTTTTAATTGCATTGAAACACAAACCCTTAAATATCTCAATTTAAGTATAAATGAACTTAGGCCACTTTCAAAATAAACGGCTCATATATATCCTTTTATAGCGTTAGTGTTAAGATATTTTATAAAAATATTTTATATTTTGTTTAGAAGTCATTGTACAAAGAGTTTATACTATGTTATAAGCGCCGTCTGCGCCTACGCGCGCAGAGATAGCAGAAGCGTCCGCGTTGAAGGGAATAAGAGCGTGAATGGCCCGCGTCTGAGAGAAGGAGAGAGAGACAGAGAAGGAGAGAAAGAGAGGGACAGAGTGGAAGCGCGCAAGCGTAAGTGTATGGAAGGATGTCGAGGAGATGCGAAAGCGTCGATCCGAAAGAAGTCTCGCTCGAGCAACGACAGCGGCAGGACGCATGCCGGCGAGTGCTCATTGAACCCCGTAGACGCGACGCGAATAGGCGAGTAACCAACGGCGGATAGGGCCTCTTTAGTGTAAAAGTTTGAGAATAAAGACTTATTGTGAAACGCATGGTGTTAGAACATTGGTTCCGGGATCCTCGTCCATCGTCGGACACCTACGCCGTGGCAGAAACAAAGTGGACGGGTGGCCACCATCCTTTTCGAACCTCTCGACATGCATTCTTCACCCTCTGGACTTGAGGAAGGACTCGCAGTCCGGTTACAATCAAACCAACCAAAGCATCAGAACTGCGAGGATCAGGACCAACAGATCCTATTCGAGATCATTCTGACCCGGAGACGTCAGTCCGGGGTCATCCTGACCGCGAGGAATCCGTCCAGGATCATCCTGACCCCAGGTGTCCTCAAGGGGTCATCCTGACCGCGAGGTGTCTTCGAGGGATCATCCTGACCCCGAGATGTCTTCGAGGGATCACCCTGACCCCCAGGTGTCTTCAAGGGATTATCCTGACCCCGAGATGTCTTCGAGAGATCATCCTGACACCGAGATCCTGACCTCCGAGGAACGATGTCAACTGCAGGGCAACGATCCTGACCCAGAGGAGCCAGGTCGGAAGGACGAGGCCGCAGGATGCCCCGAAGCTGGTACCGATGACGACAAGCAAGTGATTTTAAAATGGCTTACCGAACCTGAGTGGACTTAAGACATCCTAAGTGACCTCGGGAGATTACGTGTAGTACATCGAAAGTGATCTCGATTCATCGGTGATCACGAGTGATCTCGGCCGAGATCAAGAGTGGTACGCTGATAGTGATTTCGAGCAATCGGTGACCTCGGGTAATCTGAAGATCAAGACCGAGACCTCCCGAGGTGATTTAAGATCAGTTACATAAGAATGTTTGTTTTAGTTTGTTTTTTATACCATGTGACTAGGAGTTTATAGAATCTTTTATTTTGTAATGTCCGATGGTTTTGCGAGACCAGGGATCATGGCGATCACGTGATAGAAACCTAGTCTACTTATTTTAATTATACTTTATCTTAAGGATACTTACCTGTGATAACGTACCTAAGAAGGATCTCGAGGGGCCGTTAACCGCGAGATTCGCCAGCGACCTGAAAGAGGAATCATAATTAGTATCTTTTATTTATACTTACCTAGTAGATTGCATCCCACGACGTCCCACGGTGACCTGTGAACAGAGAGAAGATTAATGGTAGAAATGTACGAGTTATGTTGTATTTACCTTATATGATCACGTTCTCACGATGTCCCGCGGTGACCTAAGAAAGAGAAAAGACATATTAGTATTAAGTAGTATATAAGTATATATATTAGGTGCGCAACTAAGTTCCCGCTGTTTTTCAAGAGATGGCTCCAGTAGTAAGTGCTGGTCGATTGTGACATAACCAAAACGTCATGAACCAAGTTTAGACATATGGTAAACAAACCGCTTTGACACATTGGTGATTTTGTTTTTGCGTCATATACTTTTGGTTGTGTGAAAATGTCTGATTTTGTGCCAAATAATCGTCATTTGCGGGAAGTGTTGCTTTTCTTCTTTCATTCGAAGAAAACGGCGGCTGAAGCGCATCGAGAACTCCAAAAAGTTTACGGAGATGTTACTCTAAGTGAAACAACGTGCCGTGATTGGTTCCGTCGCTTCAAAGACGGTGATTTCGATGTTGACGATCGTTCGCGTGAAGGAAGGCCAAAAACCTTCGAAGACGCTGAATTGGAGGCATTGCTCGATGAGGATCCGTGCCAAACGCAAAAAGAGCTTGCTTCAGCATTAGGAGTTACCCGCCAAGCCATTTCCAAGCGATTGCATGCGTTGGGAATGATTCAAAAACAAGGAACTTGGGTTCCTTATGATTTGAAGCCAAGAGACGTTGAGCGTCGTTTTTTCGCCTGTGAACAACTGCTCCAGCGGCAAAAAAGGAAGGGTTTTCTTCATCGCATCGTTACGGGTGATGAAAAATGCATTCATTACAGCAACCCAAAGAGAACAAAATCATGGGGACTGCCCGGTCATGCTTCTACGTCGTCGGCTCGGCCGAATATTCACGCTGCGAAGGTTTTGCTGTGTATTTGGTGGGATCAGGGCGCTGTTATTTATTATGAGCTGTTGAAACCGAACGAAACCATCACTGGGGAACGGTATCGAACTCAATTGATGCGATTGAGCCGAGCACTGCGCGAAAAGCGGCCACAATACGAGCAGAGGCACGAAAAAGTGATTCGACAGCATGACAACGCTCGGCCTCACGTTGCCAAACCCATTAAAACCTACTTAGAAACGCTCAAATGGGAAGTCCTACCCCACCCGCCATATTCCTCAGATATTGCGCCGTCCGATTATTACTTGTTCCGTTCGATAGCACATGGTCTAGCTAATCAGTAGTTCCGCTCATATGAAGACATCTCAAAATGGCTTGATTCGTGGATAGCCTCAAAAGACGAACACTTCTACCGTGACGGTATTTGAGCTCTGCCAGAAAGATGGGAAAAAGTTGTCGCTAGCGATGGGCAATATTTTGAATGATTCATTTGTAACTATTTTTTCACAATAAAGTTGCATTTTCATCAAAAAAACAGCGAGAACTTAGTTGCGCACCTAATATATATCTAAATATTGTTGATTTATAAGAGATTTACAAGCGAATGTTTTATTTTATAATCATTAAACAACGAGAGTAATGTTAAGTTGTAAGGCGTCGTCTAGGCATGCGCGCGCAGGTAAGCGTCAGCGCGGAAGAAGCGAGCAGAGCACACGACTGGAGAGATAGAAGGGAGAATAGGAGAGAGAGAGAAAGAGAGAGAGAGAGAGAGAGGGAGGGAGGGAGAGAGAGAAAGAGAGGGAGGGAGAGAGAGAGAGAGAGGGAGGGAGAGAGAGAGAGAGAGGGAGAGAGAGAGAGAGAGAGAGAGAGAGAGAGAGAGGAGATATGAGAGTCCGGAAGGCGCGCAAGCACTTACCGAATAAGAATCAAGCTTGGACCGTTGAGATATCCGCTCGCGTGAAGAGCCGCTCCGTCAGCGCGACGTTACTGCGTAGTTGTTCGATTCGGTGACCGGGAAGTGCCCTCGCCGCAACGTATAGACGCCGCCGATGCGTAAATAATCCACATTGTAATCGAAACACTTTCGTGTGTAAAGGCATAACAATAAAAGGAATTTTACTGTGACCTTTGAACCTGCATTCTTCATCCCTCGGACTCCAGGAAGGACTCGCAGTCCGGTTACAATCTCAAGTACTCCTTGATAGACCAAGAATAGTGACTTAAGGGATATTTCCCAGTGACTCAAGGACGTCTAAAGTTGTCCCTCGAGCAGTATTCGAGTATCGCTGAATGCGAATAGGTACTACTCAAGGGATACTTAAGATTTTCCAAAATGTGGAAATCGTTTTAAAACAGTTGTTTTGAGATTAGCAGTTTCGGGCAAATTCCCACGAAGACCTGCAACAAAAAAGAATTACGATTAATACAAATATAAATATTATTTTATACTTACCAATGATCCGCAGCATCCAGGAAAGTATCGCGATGACCTGCAGAAAAAACAATCATTCGAATAAAATTTAATTATATTATACTAGTCTTGAATCGCATCCGGCGAAGTTAACGCGTATTAGATTAAGTTTATATTGTTATACCTATATATATTTATATACAGATTTTCATAATTCATATTACGACTGCGGGAAATCATTCTTAAGTGATTATAAATCAATAGAAGTATTTTTGTTAAATTTAAGCGAATGATCGGCAATGTCGGTAATACCGGCAGGGTAAAGCGCCCTCTACGAAGACTCACGAGGCAGGGCACACGTCTCATTGTAAGTTTCGTCTCTAGAAAGAGCCAATGGTCTCTCTCGAAGAGGCGAAGCGCGCGAAAGCGCTAAAAAGTCGTTAGTGACGAGCCGGCCCGGACGGACGCGTGTAGTGACCGCTCCTCCGAACTTCCACTCGACGCGTAGTACCGCGTAACGTGCCGAGATAAAACCCTGACGTATGGAGATGGTGCGACGTGGCTGCCACGCCGAAGAATCGCGTAGAGATATTCCGCGACTTTTGTTTAAATAACGCGTAGAAAGTTCCACGTTTGTTATATATTACGCCGCAACCGAGCGGACCACGCCCAGTGTATTAGATGGACCTTTTATAATAAAAGGAAAATTCCTCGCAATATACGTGCCAGTGTTGATTTTTTCCGGCAATCCCATCCTTACCGGGGAGGAAGCCACCACGCGTACAACCCACGGACGGGTGGCGACCGACAAATCTACGAAAAGGACCTGCTTCTTCGTCTACCGTGCTCAAGCACATTCTTCTGGTCCGGCTACAACCTAATCCAAAACTCCTTCACCACGACGAGGTGACGCACCCCGAAGGAGAAATAGGTAGATCCTAATTTGATGAGTCCATCCTTGAAGATTCTAACTTGCTGAGTCCAATCTTGGAGATCCTAACCTGAAAAGAAAAAGAAAAATATTAGTAAATAGTCATCGTAACTAAGTAGATACTTACCAGTAAGTCCCTGACAGGTGGAAATCTGAAAAGAAAAGAAAAGATTAGTATATAGAGTCACCATAATAGGACAAGGTAATATAGGTAAAAGCTGACATAGTTAATACCATAGTACGGTCACAAGCGTAGTATTATACTCGTATAGCTCGTTTGATGTAAGTGACACCATAATTGAGAAATTGGTTATGGATAGGTAGCCATACTGAAGAAATAGCTGAGCGCCATAAATCACCTATTAAGGTGAAACACAGCATGGTGATAGGCCGTGGTAGAACCTAGAATTACGTTTGATAAACGCCTAAAATGTAAATATAGCGTTTGGCGTGTTTTAGTAGTATATAGAAATCATAGAGCAAACAACTCACTTAATCAGAGAAATCATAGAATGGCGAAGAGAGTTTGAATTTCCTGAAGAAGGAACACCATCTATGATTGAATATGGGAAGTCGAAATTCACGTATTATGGTGAATTGTCATAATAATAAATATTATTTAGTTAAAAGTATTAACAATATTATTGACAGTGGAAAATTTTAGTTACACGTAATATACCATTTGCTATAGTACGAGTTGTTTGTTCTAAGAACGCAGTTATACGAAGTAGTTCCGAAAGTCCGCTACGCCCGGGACTACGACCGTTGTCCGATGCGGTTACCAACTCGTAAACAAGTCCGAGGTGGGGGAAGTCGCGGACAAAGAAGTATAGACGAGGGGGTGAGCGGTAAGCAGAGGAAGTGAAAGGCAGGGGGTCGAGTTAGTTAGAGGATTCGAGAGATTCTGATCCTGGCGCCCGACCTAGTCGGACGTGCTTTTTTTTTTTTTTTTTTGACGAGGAGGAAATCCATCATGGATACCCTGACCCTCGGGGAAGGAGGCCAGGGTTATTCCAGACTCCTACCGGCTAAAACCTCCCCGGGTGGCGCTGCGAAGGGACTTGGGTCGGGGCCCCGGTGCCGCGTAACTGCTAATCGGGGCCCCGAGTCCAGGTTTGCACCTTCTGTTCCTGAGGGGCGGGGCGGGGGAGGGGGGAAGCCGACCCGAGCGTCCGCTTCGACCACCGCTCCCCCAGGGGAAGGGGGAAGCCGGCCCGAGGGCCCGCTTCGACCACCGTTCCCCTTTCCCGCCCCTCACGCCTCGTCTCTTCCGGCGGGAAGGGGGAAGCCGGCCGAGGCCCGCTTCACCACCGTTCCCGACCAGACGAGGCGCCGCCAGTACACGTTGTGTGGCTGACTGACCCACCGTATCAGCCAGCCACCCTACCTTGGGAGGGCTGGTTGGGGCACCGGGAGTCCCCGCCCGGTGCCCCGCCCTCCCGCCCGGCGGTTGCGGGGAGATGTACTCCCCTAGCCGCCGGGCTCTCCCCACCTCCGCGGAGGAATGGGGCGGGGGTCCTAATGACCCCCCTCCCGCATGTCCGATTTGTTTATCGGACCTACAATTGAGGGGAGGAGGGGCATTTATTCCGATGGTTCGCTACCATCGATGCCCTCTCCCCCCCTTATTGTCATCCGACACCCTTCTTCGAGGGTGTCGGTGGTCTGCAGGCGTGGGGCCTGGGCCTGAGCCTCGACCCCCACCCGCTCCCTTCACCCGCCGCTGCCATTGGTAGTGCAGCGGGGGGTGGCGGCGGCGGTAGTGCCACGTCCACCCCAACTACAGGGGTGGTCAGCGTTGCTGCCGCCGCCATTAGTGGGGCGAGCCTACGCAGCACCATCACCGCCTCCCCTCTGTCTCTTATGAGGGCTCCCAGCTGCCCTCTCAACGTTCTCCTTCCTCTCGCTCTTCTCCTTATTGGAGGGGGAGCAGGGGGTGAGGGGGAGGAGGCGGTGGTGGCTGAGCCCCCAGCCTCCTCAATTCCTCCTCCTCCGAGGAGTCTCCGTCCCCCTCCCTGCTACTGCTCCTCCCTCCCCTCCACTGACGGTGGCGGTCCCTCCGTCTCTTGCGCATGCCTCTCCCTTCCGCTCTCCTTCTCTCCTCCTCGGCCTGCTCCTTCTTCTCCATCACCTCCTCACAGAAGGAGGTGAAGGCTTCCCACCTCTTTTCGCTCCCCAGTACCGCCCGGATTATACTGGGGAGCGAAAGGTCGCAACCTAACTTCCTCTCCACGACTCCGCGCTCGTTGCTCCAGGCCGGGCATTCCTGGAGCGTGTGCTGCGCGGAGTCGTGGCCATGTCCGCAATGGTGGCTGGCGGCTGTGCGCTCCTTTCCTATGCGGCACAGGTACTCACCGAAGCAGCCATGCCCGGTGAGCACCTGCGCCGCCCTGAAAGTTAGGGCCCCATGGGCCCTTCCCACCCACTCGAGTAGGAAGGGCCGGACAGCCTCGACGGTCCTCCTGCCGTACCTGGCATTGGCCAGATACCTCTGCCATCTTTCGAGGAGGATCCGTCGAGTCTGGTGCTTCATCTCCCGGATTGCCCTGGCGAGCAGTACGTCCGCCCCCCTTCTCTTAGGAGCTCGCGCTTCCTGTCGTACATGCGTTTGTACGACAGGACCACGAGCTCCATAGGGGGCATGCTTGCCAGGACTGTCGCCGCCACGCAGGAGACGGTACGGTAGCACCTCGCTACCCGGACCGCCAGCCCCCTTTGCACTCTGCGCAATCGCGCTTGCATCGGGCGACTGGCGGCCAGCGATTCGGCCCATACCGGTGCTCCGTACATGGCCACCGAGTTGAGGACTCCTGCGTGGAGGCGACGTGCCTTCATGTCTGGTCCTCCGACATTGGGCATTAACCTGCCCAGGTTGATGGAAATCATCCTGAGTCGGGGGACCAGTCTGTTGAGATGTTCTCTGAAGCACCAGGTGCCGTCCAGGGTGAGGCCCAGATACTTCATCTGGACCTCTATGGGGACCCTGACTTGGCCTATCCTGACATGGGCCTGGGGTGGCTTCATGCCCTTGGCGTGTAGGAAGATCGCCTCGGTCTTCCTTTCCGCCACCACCAGGCCCAGGTTGCGGATGGAGCGCACAACCGCCGCCACCGCTAGGTTCGCGGTGTGAACGGCTTCCCCCCAGTCTCTCCCCGCGGCCAGGACGAGCGTGTCGTCTGCGTAGCACAACGTGCTACAGCCGGGGGGGAGGGCTGTCCGGAGGACTGAGTCGTACCCAATGTTCCAAAGCAGGGGCCCCAACACAGACCCCTGTGGGACCCCACGACTCATCCCCCTCTCTCGCACCGTGCCATCGGCGTCCGTCCACATGAGACGCCGACCCCGGAAGTAGTCCTCTATGACGGCCGTGAGGTAGGGTAGGAAGCGGAAATAACCTCTCATCGCTTGCATCATCCTACCCCAGGGCAGGGTGTTAAACGCATTCGCGATATCTAATGATATCGCGACTGCCACCCTGCCCTCCGACATTATCGCCTCCGAGAGGGACATCAGATGCAGTACCGCATCTATAGTTGATCTGCCCTCTCGGAAGCCATATTGGCCGTCACCTAAGTCAGGACCCTCCCGGGACATATGCCTCTTGAGGCGAGCCGCTATTATACGCTCAAAGAGCTTGCCCGCCTCATCCAGGAGGCATATGGGCCGGGACGCGGAGGGGGAGTCCTCCGGCTTGCCCTCTTTTCGGAGGAGGACCACATTGGCCCTCCCCCAGACTGGGGGGAATTTCCGCTCCCTTAGCGCCCTCGTAAAGAGGTGCACGAACCTAGCATTCATGTACCCTGAGGCCAGGGTGAGGACACGGCCGGGGATACCATCGGGTCCTGGAGCTTTCCTGCTCTTGACCCGCCTGGTAGCCTCGGCCACCTCTTCCTCGGTGACTCCCGGAACCTCCCCCTGATGTTCGGGGGATGGGGTTACGTACGGGGTGATGGGGTCGTCCCCCCCAACCGGGAATAGGGTCCCCATCACCCGTCCTAGGAACCGGGAGTCAAGCGTCTCCGTCAAAGGGGGAGCCCATGGTCTCAGCTTCTGCATTACCATCCTGTATGGGCGCCCCCACGGATCCGCGTCGAACGAGAGGAGGAGGTCGTCCCACCCCTTTCCTCTGGCCACCCCTATGGCGTTCCGGAGTTCTTTCGCTGCTGCGCAGAACTCCCGCCGGACGACCAGAGTGACCTCAGGGTCCGCGTCCCAGCGCACTGCTCGGAACGCACGCCTGAGGTGGACCGACCTTCGCCGCAACGCGGCAATTTCGTCGGTCCACCACCAGGCGCATCGTTTTGGGCAGGCCCTGACTCTGGGCATGGAGGCATCGCACGCGAGTGCGAGAACCTGCATAACCTCCATGACCTCAGAGTCAAGGTCCTGCCCGTCCTTCCACTGTGGCCAGGTGGAGCCCATCAGGGAGATTTCCAAGTCCTCCCTGTTTAACTGGGCTAGAGCCCATCTACCGGGCCGGGGTCCGTCCGTATTGCGGGGCCGTAGGCCATCGGGGGTGACGGAGAGCTCCATCTCTATTATGAGATGGTCAGACAGTGATTCCAGCTCCTCCGCCACCCTCCAGGTCCGCACCCTTCGCAGGGCCGAGGGGGTCGCCCAAGACAAGTCGATAATAGACTCCCCCCTCGACCCCACGAACGTAGATTTTTTGCCGTCATTCATAATGTGCAGACCTAGGCCCACGGCCCAATCCGCTGTTACCTCCCCCCTCCTGTCATCGCGCCGGGAGCCCCATAGCCCCGACTTGGCGTTGAAATCGCCGGCGACGATGACAGGACCTGGGAGATGTCTCTTGATGACATCTCCCATTTCTTGGAGCCTGGACTTGTATTCAACCAAGCCCAGGCTCTTTTCTGGGGGGAGGTATACCCCGACCACGGTGATGACTCCCCACCTGGCCACAACGAAACCCCTACCGCGATCCACGTATTTCGCGGGGGGTGAGTTGTTACTCGCCTTCCAGACTATAGCGATAGAGCCCACCTCGTCCCCGAACCATCTATGGTTCCTGGGGACGTGATGGGGCTCTGCCGCTATACCTAAACCTGCACCGCGCTCCGTCATCGTGTGCTCGAACAAAGGGAGCGCTTGACGGGCGCGGTGCAGGTTCCCTTGGAGTAGTCTAGTGTCCATTGTCGGTTATGACTACCACCTTCTCGCCCGGCTGTTCGCCGTCGGTGTCCTCATTTTCTCTTGCTCGTTTCTCTCCTCTCTTCCCCTCCACCTCCATCTTCCCATCATCAATGGGTATCTGTGGGGGGAGTGGAAGAGGTAGGGAGGCTCTTCTCCTCCTTTGAGGAAGCGGGGGTTGGGGTTCCGGCTCTCGGTTTACCCCCCCCTCCGCCTCCTTTCCTTCCTCGGTCTCTCTCCTCCTCTCCTCTGGGGATGCAGGAGGGTCTCGTGGCGGCGGTGCGGTCGCCATACCCCCTTCCACCGCATCCCCAGGGATTCTCTTCTTTCTCTTGGGGGGGCGACAAGATGGCCCCCCCATTCTATGTCCCGACTGGACGCCAGCCTCTTCGCAGATTTGGCACCTGACTCTAGCGACACAATCCCGAGCCAGGTGTCCGGGTTCTCCGCATCTATAGCAGTTTGCTCGCCTATCCATGCTACTTTTGCAGTTGGTTTGCACATGTCCTCTTTCTAGGCATTTGTAGCATTGCAGAGCCCTTGCTTGCAGTAGCTCTACTTTTGTCTGCGTCCACCCAATTTTGATGTTGCCTGTTTCTGCGATTTTCTTGGCCGCCGCGAGGGGGCACTGCACCCATAATGTCCTGTAGTTATTCCAGGCTACTCTTATACTCCCGGTCTTCACCTCTCCTACCTGACATCCCCCTACCTTGGCCACTGCCTCCGCCGCTTCGCTCTCCGAGGTGGATATCTCCAGCCCTTTGAGTCTCAGTTCCCCCATTTTCTGCGGCCTACTTACTCTTGCCCTGTCAGTCAGGACCTCCTTAAAACTGTCCGCCAATAGGTCCGCCTGCTTACTCCTTTCTTCGCCTTTCTTCTTCTTCGCGTATCTCAAGCACAAGCGCTCCTGTGGCCCCTACTCTAGTCTTTATTTTCTCGATATCCATTCCAGTTAAGTCTATCCTCCTCTTTGCTTCTGCTAGCAGGTCCTTATATTGTCCCTTTTCGGCGGTGATTGTCACCGCCGCCGTGTTGGGGACTCTTCTCTTGTTCTTTTTCCCTTCTTTCTTTTCAGGGATTACTACCTTTTTTATTATTTCTTTCCTCTTTTGCTCTTCTTTCTCCCTCTTCTTTTCTCTTCTGCCCACCACTTTCGTCCACATTTCTTGTGATGTAGGTGCCTCCTCCCTGCCATGTTGTGCTTGTTGTTCCTTTCTTTGTAGTCTTGTGGGTGGAAGTTGAGGGTACTCTTTCACGTAATTGTTTCCTCCGTATCGAGCCCTTCCTTGATCCCCCATTTCTTTTACCTCTCCTTTTCCTTTGTTTCCTTTGTTTCTCCAGGCCCCTTGTTTGGGAGTTTCCTGTGATTTCCATTCGTTCAGGGCTTGGAACACCATCCTCGACACTTCCTCTCCCAGTCCCTTCTTTTCTCCTTTTACTGGTTCCTCCCTCCTTTCCACCCTAACTTTGGTAATCAGGGGGACATTTTTCCTGATCTTGGGACCTGCTTCTCCTGTTTTTGCGACCCTGGCTTCCCTCACCGGGCGTCTCTTATCCGCTGGAATCAGTCCCTTTTGGATCTCTATTATTCCAATCGGGACTTCCTCCTCCTCCACCATGTCCACCATAGGTGGGGTGATCGCCCTTTCTTTCCCTTCTATGCGGGGCGAGGAAGCACCCGCCATTTGTTGCGGTGCCTCCTTTATACTCTGACCCGCATTTCCCGGTTGTTTCGGGGGCGGGGAGGATACCACTGCTGCATGCAGCGGTGCCTCCCTTATACCCCGAAGCATTGCCTTTACTTCCTCCAGTTCCTTCCTTACTTCCCTCAGCGATGTTTTCAAATTCATATTCTCTGTTCTCAGTTCCTCTATCAGGTCCAAGTTGTTTCCGCATCTGTCCTGTGCCATTTACATGGCCATGACATTTGTTCCTGCCGTTATCGCCGCCGCAGCGTCCCTGAGTACCTTCACGTGCGTACCTTTGAGGCTCTTACATTTTTGTGAGAATCCCAGAACCTTGGTAGATGCTTCCAAAATAGACGCCGTTATGTCTCTGAAGGGGGCCTCCTCTAGATGTTCTGTTATTCTTTTAATCTCTGCTTTGTATTTTCTATTGGAGGTGCAATCCTGAAACTCCTCCATTGGATTTTCCATGCCTTTAAGCAGAAATTCTTCCCTTTTTTGTTCTACAATGGCCTGCTTTCTTGCCATGAACTCTTTCTTGAGGCGATATCCCCCTGTCGTCTCTGGCCTGCCCCTGCCTCTGGTGGCCTTCTCAACGAGACGCTCCTCGTCCATATTTCCGTCTTCGTTCCTAGGGATATCCCACTTCCCTTCTCTATTCTTGATGACTTTTTTGCCGTCATCAGAGTCCTCTTCCCTTGAGGTGGTAAACGGCGTCGACTCATCGACTCTGATAGGCGATCTAGATCTAGATCTGTCGCTGTCGCAGATCTCTTCCGCCTTCATTGCCTTTTGGGCCTTCCCACTCCTAAGCCCCTCCAACCTTACCGTAACCTGGCTTTTGCCAGCTCGGTTTCTCGTGTCCTGTGTACTAGCCTGGGTCGTCATATTCAATTCCGAATCCGATGAGTCAATATTTGAAGAGGTTAAATCAGTCATTGTGGTTTCAAACCCATCACCCTGCACGGCTCCGGTGCCCGGGCATGCCCGCATCCCCCCGGAAAGGGGGAGCCTCCGAGTTCCCTCGGAGGAGCACCATATGGCACGGGCCGACGGAATATTACATCGTCGGCACAGGCCTCCCGCCCCCTACACGCGCCCTGACCACCATTTCTGGTGGCCAGACCGCTTTCGGGGGTCCCACACCTCCGACAATGTGGGCACCGTGCAGAGCGCCGCCACGCGGGGGGCCCCATGGAAGGAGATAGTTCACCGGTGTCGCACCCCACCGGGAACGTCTCCCCCATGGCAGCTAGCGTGCTCGCGCCGCCCGAGGGTCCGCTTTAGGGTGATGCGATCGCATTCCCTCGGGCACAACACACAGGGGCTCCGGCCCCGCCTCGGAATACGTCCGAGCGGCCCGGAGCACCCCTCCACCCCCCGGGTACCGTGAGGGGTTCCAAACCCTCACGGTGTGCAGACCCGGGTGAGGGTACCTCTCTCCGCCTGGCCGTGGCCAGGACGGATGAGGGAGAGGATCGTTCCCTTTGGCTGCCGGAGTACCAGCGTGCAATGCCTCCGGGAATGAGTCCTCTGGTTGGCGCATGAGGGTGTCTCGACCCCGACCTCGGAATACGTCCGAGCGGCCCGAGACACCCCTCCACCCCCCGGGTACCATGGGGCAAGCCCCGTGGTGTGCAGACCCGGGTGTGGGTTCCTCTGTCCGTTTGACCGGGGCCGAACGGGTGAGGGAAGTCGGGGAGTCCACCTTCGAGACGAAGGCGGGGTCCTCTCCCCTCGTCACCCTAGGGTGCCCCGACCCCGACCTCGGAATAAGTCCGAGCGGCCCGGGACATCCCCTCCACCCCCCAGGTACCGTGGGAATAGTCCCACGGTGTGCAGACCCGGGTGTGGGATCCTTCATTCGCCCAGCCGTGGCTGGGACGAGCGAGGGAGAGAGGTCCTCCCCTCTTCGGCTGCCGGAGCACCGGCGTGCAATGCCTCGGAGGGTGGGATCTCTCAGGACGCGGTAGGGTACTCCGACCCCGACCTCGGAAACGTCCGAGCGGCCCGGAGTACCCCTCCGCACCTCAGGCACCACGGGGGAGGAGGATCCCCATGGGGTGGAGCCCTGGATGCGGGTACGTCCCTCCGCCCCGGTCTAACCGTAACGGTCCAACCGAGGCGGGAGGAAAGGGTTCTCTCTCTTCGGCTGCCGGAACACCGGCGTGCAATGCCTCGGAGAGAGAGGTCCCCTTCCTGGAGCGAGTGTCATCCCTGTCGGCTGCCGGAGCACCGGCGTGCAATGCCTTCAGGGATGATGATCTCCTCGCACCCGCTCTGTGACCATGCTGGTCATGGACCAGGCTGGTCACTCAGCCCGGTCGGGTGCTCTTGGTCCAGTCCCTCCGTACAGACCACTCCGGCATGGTAGAAACTGCCAGGGGCCGAAACCCCCGCCGGTACAGCTCTGTACATCATCGGGACCTTCAAGCCTCCTCACCACGTCAAGGTGGCACCCACGGGGAGGCTAGTCGGACGTGCTGTCGCGACTCTCCGGAACAATAGAGCTCGTGCGCGTGATAGAGGACGGATCCCGGCGGTTGTTAACCCTCGTCGTTAAATAAGCGGTTTATTTATTTGATTATTTCAAAAGAGAGATTCTGTTCTTGACGCTTGACTTGATCGGACGTTGCCGTTGCGACTCTCGGGAATGAAGAGTTTCGTGTGCGTGAAAGAGGACGGATCCCGGCGGTTGTTAACCCTCGTCGTTAAATAAGTGGTTTATTTATTTGATTATCTCGAAAAAGTGAGACATTTTAACGGATTTATTCCTATTTTGTTTATGCCGCGAAGATAATACTGAGGTACGCGTTAGTAGAATTCTAAGGCGCGAGCGCGGATAAAGAGTATTAAACCGATAAACAACGGTTATTATTATTTACGATTAACAAATAAAATATAACGGATTTTCGGAAAGATTTCCGTATATAATAAATTAAGTGATAACCGAAAAGGACGTTCCCAGACTGGAACAAAGGATTATGTATGAGGCGAATTGCGCAGCAATAAAGTAAGTTATTTTAATTACTATACGTAGCTATAAGGGCACGTAGATATTAATGGACACGAGCGATACGCGTGTGAGTACAAGCAAGATTTGTTATTTTACTGTAATTTGAGAGTTTTGAATATATGTTAATTATTCATTATTTTGATATAAGAAGCATAAGTATAATCACTTACTTACCTTGAAATTCATGACGAACCGTCCAGTGACCGGACTTACAACGAAGTAAAAATAATTAATCACAAAGAAAAGTTTAAATTGAGACCTTCGGGTGATTTCGAATTATGGCCGGGGGAAGCCATACGTAGTTTTTTGATAGATGGTCAGGAAACGACCATAACGTACATTTTGAATAAGGCACGCAAGCACCAGATATGGTTAGAGGAAAGGTATATAGCCTAACCAGTTGAAGCGTAGGAATCGTATTGTGGCGTAGCCTATACGATAAATTGACAAATAACAAGTACGGATTTTCACCATAAGTGAAATTCGGACCATCACCATACTAGTCCATAGATGGTGAAGTGGTAAAGGGGGTTTCCCTATTCCCCGGGCCAAAGATAGGGTGGCGACGGACATAGTGACAGAGATTCGATTTACCATAACTAATAATTTGAGTATGGTCCTTTGCCCGCCATTGATGGTAATTTTATATATGGTTGGGTTCTAATCGAATTAAGGATGGATAGGCGACAAAGCAGGAAGGGGAGAAACCGGTCAGGTTCTCAAGGGAAAAGACATAAGAGGTCCGGTTCTAGAAAACATTAATTCTTTTTCATATTCCGATAAAACGGTCACAAACTTCCGATCGCCGACCGAACCTCGAGGAGCCTAACCGGAGCCCACCTGACCGGATGAGAACTACTCGAGGACCTAACCAGAGCCTCGAGGAGTACGCAGGACCGATGGTCATTTATATCAGCGAGGAGGACGCTATGCCTGAGATTCGGGTCAAGCAGGAGGAGGAACCAAATCCAGAGTGACCCACTCGAGGACCAGCTGGCTGCCTTCGAGGGCCATGCGGATGAGCTCGAGATATCCAAGTAAGCCAAACCACATCGGCGTAATCTTAAGTACCAAGCAGCTCTCAAGCAGCACTCCTGAGTAGGTCGATGAGACAGGGGAGTAATGCTTGAGAGAGCGAGAGACTCGAGATAAAATCAAGCGACCGGTTAGTCTTTTTAGTTACTAGAGTTTAGTGCGATACAGCTTAAGAAAGAGATTATGAGACGAGAGATATTTTTATACGATTATATACTTTATATTTTTATACGATTATATACTTTATTCGATTACCCAGCCGCGTTGCTTAAGACAGATTAGGTAACTTCAGTAATTAAGTAAATATTTTATTTGATTTGAAGATAATCGAGAAGGATCGCGTAGGTCCTGTCGATCAGGATCCAGGCTTAATATACACTATGATATCATAAAGAAAGGTTAATTTATTTTAGAGGCGCAACAGATATTCGAGTCACGCGGCAATCCATGACGAAAGTAGTCGTTAGTTCTAAGCATGATGAACTGCGATATTAGTATTGTAAAACAGTCTTAAGAGATCCGAGGTCTGTGACGTAATGGATAATACTGCCCAAAGTTAATTGCAATTAACGTTAATAGATGTTTTGCGTTTTTCTAAAGACTTTCTACTACGATAGAGAGATTTTATAATTTTTAATTTTACTCATTAATTTTTTAACAAAGTAGAAAAGATGTGATTCGAGCCAGAAGGCATAATGCCGGTAATGAAAACAAGCCGGGAGATTATCTAGTAGTCACTTACGCCCCAGTGGTTCGACGGAACCTATGTAGAGCGCGCTCCAGCCGGATGATCGCAGAAAAGGCAAGTCCGAGGTGGAGGGCACCGGTGGTGACACGCGGCAACCTGAAATAGAGAATCAAAGATCATTAGTTGTGAAAAGTCCGTGGAAAACTAGAACGGAGAGAAAAGGATTATCATAAGTAAAGATTAATTTTATTTTTACGTACCTGGGAAGCTCATTCCACGAGGATGAGATATCTCGCATTTAACGGTGACCTGTAATGAGAAACAGGATTAAGATTTTATTAATACATAACTATATATACACATATATACACATGATTAATTATTAGCGAGATGCGATTAACTTTAGAATATATAAATCAGCGCGAANCCCCTAACCTCCGAAGTTCCTCCTCCTCCGAGGAGTCTGCGTCCCCCTCCTGCTCCTGCTCCTCCCTCCCCTCCACTGACGGTGGCGGTCCCTCCGTCTTTTCCGCCTTCCTCTGCCTCTGCTCCTCCTTCTCCTCAGCCCTCCTCCTTCCGCCTCATCACCCCCTCACAGAAGGAGGTGAAAGCTCCCACTTCTTTTCACTCCCCAGTATCGCCCGGACTATACTGGAGCCGAAACTCCGACCTAACTCTCTCTCCACGACTCGCGCTCGTTGCTCCAGGCCGGGCACTCCTGGAGCGTGTGCTGCCGCGGAGTCGTGGCCATGCCCCAGTGTTGGCAGGCGGCTGTGCGCTCCTTTCCTATGCGGCACAGGTACTCACCGAAGCAACCATGCCTGGTGAGCACCTGCGCCGCCCTGAAAGTCAGGGCCCCAGGGACCCTTCCCACCCACTCGAGTAGGAAGGCCGGACGGCCTCGACGGTCCTCCCCCGTACCTGGCATTGGCCAGAACCTCTGCCATCTTTCCGAGGAGATCGTGTGTCCTGTGCTTAATCTCCCGGATTGCCCTGGCGAGTGGTACGTCCGCCCCCTGCTCTTAGGAGCTCGCGCTTCCTGTCGTACGTGCGTTCCTTCGTCGTACGTGCGTCCTTCCTATGCGTTTGTACGACAGGGCCACGAGCTCCATAGGGGGCATGGTCGCCAGGACTGTCGCCGCCACGCAGGAGACGGTACGGTAGCACCTCGCTACCCGGACCGCCAGCCCCCTTTGCACTCTGCGCAATCGCGCTTGCATCAGGCGACTGGCGGCCAGCGACTCGGCCCACACCCGTGCTCCGTACATGGCCACCGAATTGAGGACTCCTGCGTGGAGGCGACGTGCCTTCATGTCTGGTCCCCCGACATTGGGCACTAACCTGCCCAGGTTGATGGAGATCATCCTGAGTCGGGGGACCAGCCTGTTAAGATGTTCTCTGAAGCACCAGGTGCCGTCCAGGGTGAGGCCCAGATACTTCATCTGGGCCTCTATGGGGACCCTGACTTGGCCTATCCTGATATGGGCCTGGAGTGGCTTCATGCCCTTTGCGTGGAGGAAAATCGCCTCCGACTTCCTTTCCGCCACCACTAGGCCCAAGTTGCGGATGGAGCGCACAACCGCCGCCACCGCTAAGTTTGCCGTGTGAACGGCCTCCCCCCAGTCTCTCCCCCCGGCCAGGACGAGCGTGTCGTCCGCGTAACACAACGTGCTACAGCCTGGGGGGAGGGCGGTCCGGAGGACTGAGTCGTACCCAATGTTCCAAAGCAGGGACCCCAACACAGACCCCTGTGGGACCCCACGACTCATCCCCCTCTCTCTTACCGTGCCATCGGCGTCCGTCCACGTAAGACGCCGACCCCGGAAGTAGTCCTCTATGACGGCCGTGAGGTAGGGTGGGAAGCGGAAATAACCCCTCATCGCTTGCACCACCCTACCCCAGGGCAGGGTGTTAAATGCATTCGCGATATCCAAGGATACCGCGACTGCCACCCTGCCCTCCGACACTATGGCCCCCGAGAGGGACTTTAGATGCAACACTGCATCCACAGTTGATCTGCCCTCTCGGAAGCCATATTGGCCGTCGCCTAAATCAGGACCCTCCCAGGACATATGCCTCTTGAGGCGGGCCGCTATTATGCGCTCGAAGAGCTTGCCCGCCTCATCCAGGAGGCATATGGGCCGGTACGCGGAGGGGGAATCCTCCGGTTTACCCTCTTTTCGGAGGAGGACCACGTAGGTCCTCTCCCAGACTGGGGGGAATTTCCGCTCCCTTAGCGCCCTAGTGAATAGGTGCGCGAACCTAGCGCTCGTGTACCCTGAGGCCAGGGTGAGGACACGGCCGGGGATACCATCGGGTCCTGGAGCTTTCCTGCTCTTGATCCGCCTGGTAGCCTCGGCCACCTCCTCCTCGGTGACTCCCGGAACCTCCCCCTGATGTTCGGGGGAAGGGGTTACATACGGGATGATGGGGTCGTCCCCCCAACCGGGAATAGGGTCCCCATCACCCGTCCCAGGAACCGGGAGTCGAGCGTCTCCGTCAGAGGGGGCGCCCATGGTCTCAGCTTTTGCATGACCATCCTGTATGGGCGCCCCCACGGATCCGCGTCCAACGAGAGGAAGTGGTCGTCCCACTCCTTTCCTCTGGCAACCCCTATGGCGTTCCGGAGTTCTTTCGCGGCTGCGCAGAACTCCCGCCGGGCGACCAGAGTGACCTCAGGGTCCGCGTCCCAACGCACTGCTCGGAACACGCGCCTGAAGTGGACCGACATCCGCCGCAACGCGGCAATTTGGTCAGTCCACCACCAGGCGCATCGTTTTGGGCAGGCCCTGACTCTGGGCATGGAAGCATCGCACGCGAGTGCGAGCACTTGCATAACCTCCATGACCTCAGAGTCAAGGTCCTGCCCGTCCTTCCACTGTGGCCAGGTGGAGCCCGTGAGGGAGATCTCAAGATCCTCCCTGCTTAACTGGGCCAGAGCCCATCTACCGGGCCGGGGTCCGTCCGTATTGCGGGGCCGTAGGCCATCGGGGGTGACGGAGAGCTCCATCTCTATTAAGAGATGTTCAGACAATGATTCTAGCTCCTCCGCCACCCTCCAGGTCAGCACCCTTCGCAGGGCCGAGGGGGTCGCCCAAGACAAGTCGATAATAGACTCCCCCCTCGACCCGACGAACGTAGATTTTTTGCCGTCATTCATAATGTGCAGACCTAGGCCTACGGCCCAGTCCGCTGTTACCTCCCCCCTCCTGTCATCGCGCCGGGAGCCCCATAGCTCCGACTTGGCGTTGAAATCGCCGGCGACGATGACAGGACCCGGGAGATGTCTTTTAATGACATCTCCCATTTCTTGGAGCCTGGACTTGTACTCCACCAAGCCCAGGCTCTTTTCTGGGGGGAGGTATACCCCGACCACGGTGATGGCTCCCCACCTGACCACAACAAACCCCCTCCCGCGATCCACGTATTTCGCGGGGGGTGAGTTATTACTCGCCTTCCAGACTATAGCGACAGAGCCCCCATCGTCCCCGAACCATCTATGGTTCCTGGGGACATGATGGGGCTCTGCCGCTATGCCTAAGCCTGCACCGCGCTCCGTCATCGTGTGCTCGAACAAGGGGAGCGCTTGACGGGCGCGGTGCAGGTTCCCTTGGAGTAGTCTAGTGTCCATCATGTTCTGTTATGACCACCACTTTCTCGCCCGGCTGTTCGCCGTCAGTGTCCTCACTTTCCATTGCTCTCGCTCTTTTCTCACCTCTCTTCTCCTCCACCTCCATCTCCCCCTCATCAATGGGGTTCTGAGGGGGGGGTGGAAGAGGTAGGGAGGCTCTTCTCCTCCTTTGAGGAAGCGGGGGTTGGGGTTCCGGCTCCTGGTTTACTCCCTCCTCCGCCTCCTTTCCTTCCTCGGTTCCTTTTCTTCTCTCCTCTGAGGATGCGGGAGGGTCTCGTGGCGGCGGTGCGGTCGCCATACCCCCTTCCACCGCATCCCCAGGGATTTTCTTCTTTCTCTTGGGGGGACGGCAGGATGGCCCCCCCATTCTACGGTCCGACTGGACGCCCACCTCTGCGCAGATTTGACACCTGGCTTTTGAACTACAGTCCCGAGCCAGGTGTCCGGGTTCTCCACATCTGTAGCAGTTTGCTCGCCTATCGTTGTTATTTTTACAATTAACCTGCACATGTCCTTTCTCTAAGCATCTGAAGCACTGCATTGCTCTCGCCTGCAGTAGCTCCACTTTAGCTAGCGCCCATCCTATTATAATGTTGCCCTCCTCAGCAACCTTCTTCGCTGCCACGAGGAGGCATTGTACCCACAACGTCCGGTAACTGTTCCAGGCCACTCTCATTTTTCCCGTCTTCACTTCTCCTACCTGGCATCCTCCTACTTTGGCTACTGCCTCTGCCACTTCACTCTCCGTGGTGGATATCTCCATGCCCTTTATTCGCAGCTCTCCCATTTTTTGCGGTCTACTTATTTTTGCTCTGTCGGTAAGTACGTCCTTGAGTTTGTCGGCGAGTTGATCCGCCGGCTTGCCCCTTTGTTCCCCAGGTATTTCTATTACCAAAGCTCCTGTGGCCCCCACTCTGGTCTTTATTTTTTCTATTCCAATCCCGGTGAGATCGATCTTTCTTTTGGCCTCCGCCAATAGATCCTTGTATTGTCCCCGTTCGGCGGTAATGGTTACCGCCGCCGTGTTTGGGACTCTCCTCCTGTTCTTCTTCCCCTCCTTTCTTTCGATGTTCACCACCCTTTTTATCTCCTGCATTTTCTGTGTTTCTTTCTCCTTCTTCCTCTCTCTCCTACCCACTACTTTTGTCCACGTCTCTTTTTGTGGTGTAGGAGTTTCCTGTACCTGTTGTTCCTTTCTTTGTGATTGCGTGGGTGGTAATTGAGGGTACTCCTGATCGTATTTGTTTCTCCCCCGTTGTACCACACCCCGGCTCCCCACTCCCTTTACCTTGTTATCTTTCCCGGCCCCTTTTTTGGGAATCTCCCTTCCTTGTGTTGTCCAGTCATTTAAAGCTTTAAACACCATCTTTGTTATGTCTCCCTCCAGTCCTTTCCCTGCGTTCTTCTCTGAATCCTCCCTCCTTTCTACCCTAACCTTGTTGTCCAGGAGGATGTTCTCCCTGATCTTGGGGCCTGTTTTTGCGACCCTGGCTTCATTCCTCTCCCTCACCGGGCGTCTCCTCTCCCCTGGGATCAACCCCTTTTGCACCTCTATAATTCCTATCGGTGCCTCCTCCTCCTCCATCATGTCCACCATGGGTGGAGTTATTGCCCATTCCCTCTCTACGCGGATCAGGGGCGAGGGAGCACTCGGCACACGATGTGGTGCTTCTTTTACACTCTGGCCCGCGTTTCCTGAGTGCTTCGAGGGCGGGGAGGATACCGCTACATGAAGCGGCGCCTCCCTTATACCACGGAGCATCTCCTTTACTTCCTCCAGCTCCTTCCTCACCTCCTTCAGCGACGTTTTTAAGTTCGTGTTCTTCGCCCGTAGTTCCTCTATGAGGTCCAGGTTGTTCCCGCATCTCCTGCGCCATTTGCATGGCCATTATATTGGTGCCCGCTGTTATGGCCGCTGCGGCATCCCTGAGGACCTTCACGTGTGTGCCCTTGAGGCTTTTAGATTTTTGCGAAAATCCTAGGACCTTCGTCGATGCCTCTAATATCGTTCCCGCAATGTTTCGGAAGGGGGCCTCCTCTAGGTGTTCCGTAAGTTTCTTCAGTTCTGCCTTGTACTTCCGGTTGGAAGTGCAGTCCTGGAACTCTTCGAGAGGGTTTTCCATGCCTTTCAGCAGGAATTCTTCCCTTTTTTGTTCCATAATGGCCTGCTTTCTCGCCATGAACTCTTTTTTGAGTCGGTATCCCCCTGTCGTTTCTGGCCTGCCCCTGCCTCTAGTGGCCTTCTCTACGAGACGCTCCTCGTCCGTATTGCCATCCTCGTCTCTGGGGATTTCCCACTTCCCTTCCTTTTTCTTTTGGGCAATTTTCTCGCCATCGTCCGAGTCCTCCTCTTTGGAGGTGGCGAATGCCGTCGAATCATCGACCCTAAGAGGCGATCGAGATCGGTCGCTGTCCTCGATCTCTTCAGCCTTCTTCGCTTCCTGGGACTTTCCGCTACGTAGCCCCTCCCTCCTTGCCGTTGTCTGGCTTCTGCCAGTTCGGTATCTCGTGTCCTTTAGCCTAGCCTGGATCGTCTTATTCATGTCCATGTCCGATGATTCGCTAGAGGAAGTTGAATTATAATCTGTCATTGTGGTTACTAACCCACCACTCTGCACGGCTCTGGTGCCCGGGCATGCCCGCATCCCCCCGGAAAGGGGGAGCCTCCGAGTTCCCCCGGAGGAGCACCATATGGCACGGGCCGACGGAATATTACATCGCCGGCACTGGCCTCCCGCCCCCTACACGCGCCCTGACCACCATTTCTGGTGGCCAGACCGCTTTCGGGGGTCCCACACCTCCGACAATGTGGGCACCGTGCAGAGCGCCGCCACGCGGGGGGGCCCATGGAAGGAGGTAGCTCACCGGTGTCGCACCCCACCGGAAGCGCCTCCCCCATGGCAGCCAGCGTGTTCGCGCCGCCCGAGGGTCCGCTTTAGGGTGATGCGATCGCATTCCCTCGGGCACAGCACACAGGGGCTCCGGCCCCGCCTCGGAATACGTCCGAGCGGCCCGGAGCACCCCTCCACCCCCCGGGTACCATGAGGGGTTCCAAACCCTCACGGTGTGCAGACCCGGGTGTGGGTACCTCTCTCCGCCTGGCCGTGGCCAGGACGGATGAGGGAGAGGATCGTTCCCTTTGGCTGCCGGAGCACCGGCGTGCAATGCCTCCGGGAATGAGTCCTCTGGTTGGCGCATGAGGGTGTCTCGACCCCGACATCGGAATACGTCCGAGCGGCCCGAGACACCCTTCCTCCCTCCGGGTCCATGGGGAAAGTCCCGTGGTGTGCAGACCCGGGTGTGGGTTCCTCTGTCCGTTCGACCCGGGCCGAACGGGTGAGGGAAGTCGGGGAGTCCACCTTCGAGACGGAGGTGGGGTCTTCTCCCCTCGTCACCCTAGGGTGCCCCGAACCCGACCTCGGAATAAGTCCGAGCGGCCCGGGAAACCCCTCCACCCCCCAGGTACCGTGGGAATAGTCCCACGGTGTGCAGACCCGGGTGTGGGATCCTTCATTCGCCCAGCCGTGGCTGGGACGAGCGAGGGAGAGAGGTCCTCCCCTCTTCGGCTGCCGGAGCACCGGCGTGCAATGCCTCGGAGGGTGGGATCTCTCAGGACGCGATAGGGCACCCCGACCCCGACCTCGGAAACGTCCGAGCGGCCCGGAGTACCCCTCCGCATCTCAGGCACCACGGGGGAGGAGGATCCCCATGGGGTGGAGCCCTGGATGCGGGTACGTCCCTCCGCCCCGGTCTAACCGTAACGGTCCAACCGAGGCGGGAGGAAAGGGTTCTCTCTCTTCGGCTGCCGGAACACTGGCGTGCAATGCCTCGGAGAGAGAGGTCCCCTTCCTGGAGCGAGTGTGGAGGAGGTCATCCCTGTCGGCTGCAGGAGCACCGGCGTGCAATGCCTTCAGGCAGGATGATGATCTCCTCCCACCCGCTCTGTGACCATGCTGGTCATGGACCAGGCTGGTCACTCAACCCGGTCGGGTGCTCTTGATCCAGTCCCTCCGTACAGACCACTCCGGCATGATAGAACCTGCCAGGGGCCGAAACCCCCGCCGGTACAGCTCTGTAGATCATCGGGACCTTCAAGCCTCCCCACCACGTCAAGGTGGCACCCACGGGGAGGAATCTGAAACAGAATCTGCGCTTACTGTGCTATTCCGAGCAAATTGAAGCGTAATAGCGCTCTCGATTGCCACAAGTGATGCTATTTGATTGCTGAAAAAATGGATATTTTATTTTTTTCATTCGTTCTGTTTTTTCTCAAAAAATTACCATAATGTTGTACCGACCGCCTCGACCGAACACGCTCGAAACGCGCATCGAGCACTCGTTCGAGCATCGAGTGAACGCACGTTCGCACGATGCTCGCGACAATCGCGCGATTCGAGCAATTGTACAGTAGTAACATTCCCCCCGTACGTAGTACAGAGCAGTAGCGTTCCTGGTCCTATTGTACCTCTGACTGCTCCGTACTACGTACTGTACAATAGTACCGGCTGCGCGACGGAACACCACGTTATATACATTTTACTCCTTCCACATTGCACCCTTGTGTACAATAGTGGGAACATTAATTGACCAATAAAATAAAGTTTAGTACACTCCCACTATTGTGCAAAAGGTGCAATGTGGAAGGGGTAAAATGTATGTAACGAGGCGTTCCATCGCGCGGCCGGTACTATTGTACAGTAGTACGTAGTACGGAGCAGTCAGAGGTACAATAGGACCAGGAACGCTACTGCTCCGTACTACGAACGGGGGGAATGTTACTACTGTACGATTGTTCGAATCGGGCGATCGTGCCGTGGCTCCGAAGCTTTCGATTTTGCGGTGCGATCGCATCTTGTGCGATTCGTTCGACGCTTGCACGTTTGAAACTCGAACGTAATGCGATGATGTAACTTGTCGAGTCTAATGGCTCGACGTTCGACGTGAATCAAAATGTACGATTTTTACTTTGTTTCAAAGGAACTATAGGATCGGAGCACCCGATGTTCAATGTTTTTACAGCGCGTTGTAACGACGCAAAAATCTTTACGCCGTTACGCTGACTGCCGCCTAACAGCAGGCGGCAGTCAGCTGAGCGCACACCCCCCCCGCGCTGACATCGCGCCTAGACGTCGCGCTCAGCCGAACATGCCCGACCACCAGACAACGACGCTCGGGCACGGTCGGCCGCCGAACCGAGCTAGCGGCGCCGCCGAAGTTATCTTCGGCAGACGCCGCATAATCACGATTAATTCCGATTAAAAAGCGGAATTAACTCCGATTAAGGGCGAAGAAAACCGAAGCCCCAAAATCTCGGGTATATAATCCCGGCAGATTTTGACGAAAGGGAAGTCTCCAGAGTTCCGTCTCCGCAGATAGTTCTTTCCGAGAGAGGATCAACCGAGAAGCTCCTGCTGAATTCGTAAGTTAGTTACCAGGCCGTCCACGACGGTGATTACTAATACCTGTTCTTTGCGATATAAAGGATCGGACGGCGAGTTTGCCGTCGCTCCGGTGTGTTCACCGGATCGATGTTACTTTGTGCCGTCTTTGCGATATAAAGGATCGGACGGCGTGTTTGCCGTCGCTCCGGTGTATTCACCGGAACAATCTTATTTTGTGCCGTCTTTGCAATATAAAGGATCGGATGGCGAGTTTGCCGTCGCTCCGGTGAGTTCACCGGAACGGTCTTATTTTGTGCCGTCTTTGCGATATAAAGGATCGGACGGCGAGTTTGCCGTCGCTCCGGTGTGTTCACCGGAACGGTCTTATTTTGTGCTGTCTTTGCGATATAAAGGATCGGACGGCGAGTTTGCCGTCGCTCCGGTGTGTTCACCGGACCGATCTTGTTTTGTGCCGTCTTTGCAATATAAAGGATCGGACGGCGAGTTTGCCGTCGCTCCGGTGTGTTCACCGGAACGATCTTATTCTGTGCCGTTTCTTTGCGATAATGTGATCGCGCGGCGAGTTTGCCGTCACTCCGGTGCGTTCTCCGGAACGATCTCACGTTATTTCTTTCTTAATTTCATCAAATAGGACCCCGGGAAGGCAAGAGCTGATCAGCTAGGATATAGCACATCAACCCAGCACGCAAGGAATACTCTCGTCGCCCGCAACCCTCTACCACCAGGGCGGTCGACACTGCGGCCGAGGACAAAAACGAGCGCGACGTGTCGCGACGTGTTCTTGTACCGGTTTTTGCGACCAATCGTCATCGCGTGCCGAATCACCCAAACTCGCGCTTTAACTCACGGCGAAAACACCCGCCGCGCATCTTATATGCTCGGGGCGCACCCCGCTCGATCAGTAATCGGTGGCTCGACCCTCATCGTCTGTACGAATAAAGCGTCGTCCGAGATAATTGCATAAGTCTCAAGCAAGTCGCTCAACTACCACTGTGACTCCACGGGGCTCGTAGCGTCCGCGGAAACAATTCGCGCGATCACCAAACACCCAAACATTGGGACGTCGCGTCACGGCACGCGGTCGTGACGGGCAAATAAAGACGTATTGTGTTATACTTATTTTGTCTTCTCTTATTGACACGCACACACGCACACACACCTTCACCTAAAAATCTTTCCTGTGGTCGGCTCGCAACCAACGATCCAATCCACAGGGCCGAATCAACCCGGAAAAACCGCGCCTAGAGGCGCGACCGTTACAACGTCACGTCGTTATCGCACCACTCGAGATGAGCGTTGCGTAGTCATTGCTCGAGAGCGTCGCGTCGTGTTCGCACCACTCGAGATTAGCGTTGCGTAATCATCGCTCGAGAGCGTCGCGTCGTTATCGCACCACTCGAGATGAACGTTGCGTAATCATCGCTCGAGAGCGTCACGTCATTATCGCACCACTCGAGAGGATCGTCGCGCCGTTATCGCTCGAACGATAACAGTGACGCTATATAGACGACTTCGAGCTCTCTGGCTGCTCATTGATCGATAGCAAGTCTCAAGCAACACACGTAACGAAAGTACACGCAATGTCCGATTACGACATTCTCCTGGCAAAAAGACGTCGATTGGCTGACGAGTCTGTCTCATCGTGTCCGCTGGAGGACACGATCAAGTGTCCGTTTTGCACGCGAGTGCGCATAATTCGCGAGTTATTGCCGAATGTGCGCAATTGCGTACACCGAGCAATGGTTGGGGACGCCCGCGAAGACTGGTTCGATCGACCGGACGAGATCATCGAATCGATCGTCGGTGAATTGTCTGGCAGTCGTTTCGAGTATTGCAACGAGGATAAACAAGTGCGGCGATACCGTTGGCCGTCCTATCAACGATTACATTTCGTTGTACCGATTGCGCATAATTTGACGGAAGAAAGCGCAGAAGAGGAGAAGAATGAGAAACTATTCGTCGTTTCACGAACGAACCCTACGAAAAAATTTATCGCCTTGGCATTGATGAGAGCAGCGATCAGTGAATGGACTACGATGCTGATCGATTTCTACGATAACAGCAGTACGGCGGATTATCTCTGCTACTCGCCTCCGAAGATTCAATTGTCAGCTCGCAAGTGGCGCGATATCGTGCGTTGGTCATTGCCCATATTCTCGATCATGGGCGATTCTTTCGATATATACAGCGAACCCGAGATCACCGACAATTCGGAGCGCGCTTTGCGATTCGCCTCATCGTCGTCGTCGTCGTCGTCGTCGTCGTCGTCGCCTGGGTGCGCACAGTGCGCGACCGATCGAAGTCTCGATGTGACGTTGCCGAATCTGCTTCGACGAGCGACCACCACCAACAATTATGGCTACCCCAAGCTCTGTTACAACGTCCCACCGAACGATATAACACCAAAGTTAATAAAACGTGCACTGTTACACGATCGAATGTCGCGCTTTGAACAGTGTTCTCGGTACGAACATTTGCGAGAGTCGCGCAACATCGTGCATATCGCGATCACGATCGACCCGGATACTCCTCCCAAGCAACACTTTTCAGCCGAATGCGACCAATCTTTGATCGCGATATTGTTGCGCGTCTTAATCGAGTCGACCGATCGAATACGCAGCATCGATGATTGGCAATACAGAGTCATCCAAGTACCAATGTGCGATCGATGGTTCGATTTGGTATATTGGATCACTCATTTGATGCCGTTGATTTGTTGGAGCGTTTCTTTTAACTTTGAGTTTGCGAACAGGGACGTGGTAGATTGATTTAGTCATATTGTAAAAAAGCTCGTTTACGATAAGTATTTTTATTTATGTACATAATAAACCTGGAAATCATTGGTACTTTGTGTTTCTCAGTTTATCTCGCTTCATAGGGTTATTTTTCGTTATTACGATACAAATTGCGACAAAAAAACTCGTTTCTGTAACAAATAAACTGATAACTGCTGGTATTTGCTTGTCATTTTTTTCTCAGCATCCTGTCCACAAATCAAAACAGACCGCTTCTCGTACTAATAGTACCGACAGCGCGACGGAACGCCTCGTTATAGACACTTTACTTTCTTCATGTCATATATTTTGCGCAAAAAAGTGCGCGTGTCGATTGAAACAAAAAAAAGTAAGATTGAACCAACTGCCGGTCATTTTATTTTATTAGAGCATTACATAATCATCATTGAGATATTTACAATGGTTGAACAATATTCCGTGAATTTTGGCCAATTTGTCAGCGTGTTCCTTGTCCGATCGCCACCCGGCAAATCGCAATAAGATCGTCGCGCGATCTTGCCGCGAAAATCGACCTCGAAATTCCAATTCGGCGATTAGACCGTTATTTGTGCGTGGCTTTGGCAAGCCGTGTACCGCGAGTATCGTCGTTCGCTCCGTCGTTGCGCCACCGACATCGACCGACGGCGGTGATCTATCGAACGTAGCGTCGAGCCATATCCACTCGGTCCAATGATCAATTTTGCAATTTGCGCACTGAACGTGATCCTTTTCGTCGTTCGCTCCGTCGTTGCGAATCACGGACGAGTCGCTGGTTGTTTGCAAAATTCGCACAAATTTCGCCATCAGATGTCCGTCCGAGGCGCAGAGAGCATCGTAATCTCGTGTCACCAGCACTTCGATCGTTTGATGCAATTTCAATTTTTTGTAGGTCAGCAACTTGTCGCAGTCGCGACGCGTGAGTCTCAGCAGTCCGTCCACTCGGAGAAACGAATCGCTGTCGCGATATGCGTGCAATAAATCGACAAATTGATCCGGTATGACGTAAGTGGGGGTGACACGCAAATTGCCAGTCTTTTGATTCGACGAGCGATTTGCAATCTCGCTCATGCGTCGAACAAAGTGTTCCGAGTACTCGGGACTCAACGGTATGAAAGCACGCGCGAATGGATCGTCATCGATCGTGGTCAAGCACGATAGCGCGGCCCATGCGATAGTGAACGACGGCACGCTGTTCCAACGGTTCGCCGGTTCGCGGTGATCCGTCGAGTCGAACAGATCACGCGTCAATTTTGACACGGTTATTCGATATCGCGCGGTGCGCCAACTTGTCATAGCGCGCCGACACCGCTGCAGCAGCTCGTCGTCGTCGAGCAATCGCGCGCAATCGCGCGCAATCGCTCGACGACGAAGGTGATGCGAATTGGTCGCGCTGTGACGCCGAGACATCAGCCACGCGAGACAGCGGCAATGATCGGCTCGTTCGAAGAAACGCAATGATCGCGCAACTCGCGACGTCGTTCGCGAATACGCTCGCTCGCAAATCAGTCCAAAACGACGATGACGCTGGCGCCGTTTCGCTGTTGTGACGTCACGCCGCGGACATTAGATACGCGGTCTCCGGTGAGTCTTGCTCGGGCGCACGACTGTACGACGAGACCTCGATCTGGCGCGTAAGAGCCTCTCCGCCCGTCAGTGTTATCGCGTCTCGATGAGACAGCACGAAAATCGCCTCGGTGATGACATGATTGCGCTCGCTCAACCGTCCATCGTTGTCATCATCGATGTAACAGTCGCCACGATGTATTCGTTCGCTCTCCAATTGGTACACGTACAATCCGCCGAGCACGTCGTGAAGCGTTGTGGGCACGTTGGCCACTCGCTCCGAGTCGACCCAGAATTCACCCATGGCGTACCAACCGTACGTACGCTCGCCGTCGTACTTGAGTCGCAATTGATCGACGGTGTTTTCGTTGGCTGTTGTGGTATTCACCAGATGTTCAAACAGTCGTTGGTGCGTGCCGAAGCTTCAGTCGCTGATCATGCGAACTGGCCTCTTGTGATCATTTAGCCACGGTCGCTCGGGTGTGCGCGGGAGCGACTCGCGAGATAATCCATCCGGCCATTCCACGGCGAGCATGGGTAACGCCACCGAGCGAAACACCGCGGCGATGGCCCGGTGTCTCGTCAAGCGCGACGACTCGGTGTCCTCTGCGTTGCTTGCGCCGCGACAGAGTCGTTCGGTGCCATCGCTCAACGTCTTCGTCGACGACGACGCCTCCTCCTCGCACTCCAGCTCGAACCAATACGCAATTTCGTGGTACTCATTCATGGAGGATCGTAGCGACAAACGAACTGGAATTTTCGCGATCGAGCGATCGCGACACGACACACACGACAACGATGCTGACTCGTGAATCAGTGAGAGACATTGCGCGTATAGTCGAACGTTCAGAGACAAGCGATGCTCGAATGAGATGCCCAGATTATTGTCGCTGGTATCGTCCTCGTTCTCAAAGAGCTCGCGCTCAAATTCCAACGGTAGCGGATTCAACTCGAGACTCAGACGATCATCCAGCACCATCGGATAACGAATATTCGCGCCCAATGACACGCTGTCTTCGTAACGAACCGTACGATCCGTCACCATGGACGCTTTGAACTCCGACACGGTTGTCGTCGTCGCGGACTCGGGCGATTCGATCAGCGCGCGAACCACATCCGAACGACGATCTCCGATGATCGCTCGTTCGCTCACCGACAATGCAAACACCGCACCCAATCGCCAATGGAACGCGCCGTGACGAGTTTTACGATAGACGAAGCTCTCGAGGGTTCCGGGCCATCGCCACAAACGCTCCAACAGGTCACCTTGACCGACGTTCACCGGCAGCGAAAACACCAGACTCGTTTCCAATTCGTAGTGCACATTTTGCGACAACATGTTGACCACTCCTCTCCCCCCACCCACCGTCAGCGACCGACTGACCGTATTTAACCGAAGACGAGCACTGTACGATCGGTCGGTCGCTGGCGGTGTGCTATAAATGTCCGTTCGTCGAAACCGCGATCGGAGGGGAGGGGGCAATGATTAAAATAAATTGGTATTTTTTTTGGAGCGATTGTTCAGGGCGTGCCGGTCACATGTAATACAGATCCACACTCGGCTCCGAGTGAATGGCTATGCTCCAACAGGTCGGTAGACACATCAATTGATGCAATTCGTACTCCGTGACCAGAATCGTCCGTTTGTCAGAGCAGCGCAGCGTTAAAAAAAACACGAGAAAATGAACGATAAATTACGTACGTATAGAAAGAGAGAGAGAGACTATGCAAAAAATTACACGCTACCTTCGACGACGCACATGTAGATCAATAGATGCAGCAGGTAGATTCGGCGGTAGTACAACGACCGCACACCCAATTTGGCCAAATCGGTCAATTGCAATGAATCGACGCGCGGTTCTGCCCCTCGAGACGCGCGTTCGGCATGGAACAATAATCGCGCGATGCAGTTGAGCTCGATCGGGCGCATCTCTAATTTTCGCGCGAAACGAACAAAGGATGTGCGCGCGAACGCACATTCCGTCAACGACACGTGCATTACGATCGATGCCCCCTTGTCGCTGAGGAGACCCAAATCTGCCGATCGTTGATACCAATCGGTCCATTTTTTCGCAGCACCGACACTGCGAGCATGAGCGTGTATCTGGGCGCGCAATCGACTCATGGGCACGATTTTTGCGGCCGCGAACACGGTCTTCAGGGCACGTTCGTAGCGTTCGTCGAAAAACCGGCTTTCTCGCGTGATGATAGTAGCATCGTGCGCTTCCAGCGCGCCGTATAACGCTCGCTCGTCCGCGGAACCGGCCGACGGAAAGGTCACTTCGGTGGACGTCACTATGCCGACGTATGTCAGGTAATCGCGCAATGTCGGCGTCACCACGACAAACGACGCAGATGCTGCTGCTGTTGTTACGACGTCACCATCGTGATTATTGGTACGAGGTCGTTTCTGTCTCGTGGAAGAAACTCCGGCGCGACTGGCGTTTATTTTTATCGCGCGATCGATAACACTGCTCAGATTGTCGCGTCGACGCGACGCACCGCCGAGTGTATTGCCCCCACTACCACCACCACCGCCATCACGACACTCGCTGTTCGTCGAGGCTCGAACGGTGGCCGTGGTTTTCGATGCGGCAGTTAGGCGCGAACCAGCGCGAGACACATTCAGTGACGCACCGAGAAACATAATGTCGTCCGAAGGAGCAACGGTGACAACCAATAATTCTTTGATTGCTCGAGACGCCTCTACCCGCCCGTCAACGAGTACCGCGGCAATGGCTACACCGATCGATCATCAACCGATATGGATCGACGAGTTTGAGATGAATCGTCAACGAGAGGTAGCTCTCGGTGCTGCTGCTGCCGCCGCTGCGATCGCCGGTGAAAAACCGTTCTTTTCTCGCACGTGAGCGTCCAATTCTCATTTATCGTTACGGCGCCATCTCGATCTGGCGATTTTTGCGTTATCTATCTTTCGTTTTTTTCTCCAGAATGTCGTGCTGCGGTTACTGTCGCATTCCGCGACGGTGGTTGCTTTATATAGTGATGGGCGTGATACTGTTATCGCTGATCCTGCCTGGCATGTTGACCAAGACAAGAGGAAGAAGACGATGACGACGATTGAGGAGCAACAACTGAGAGATGTATCGCCGTCCGATTTGACGATACCGCTCGTCCAGTCGGCGCGATCGGATCTAATGACGGTACGAATTTCCGGGAGCTCTATAAGAATGATGCCGTTCAATCCAAGAGATCATCGAAATGGTGACGTGGTTCTACCGAATCGTCTAGTGACCACCACCACCGCAGCCACCACGGCCACCACGAGCAAACCCTGCGACGACAGTGCTGCTGCGGACAATGACGATTCATCGGCCACCGTCGACGAGACAATCGCCGAGACCACGCGATTGCGATTTCGTGCTCTCGACGCGGCGATCAACGGCGGCGTGCACGACGAGAACGAGGCATCATCGGATGTCACCATGAGCGACGAATCGGTCGGTCGTCGTCGCGTTCAACGATCCATCAGCTTGCCCGATTTTCGTCTCTGTCCGTCGGAAAGAGGATACGCAGTGGTCGCGCTCTCAAGCGTCTGGATTCTGACAATTATTCAATTGGTGCTGAGTCTCGTCATATACCTCGGCATATCGTTCATCGCCACCATCGATAGCATACAGCGCACGATTCTTGCGAATGTGTTGGCCTGCTTGATTACGGCCATTTCGTCGTATTAGGCACGTAATGCTTGTTATTGTGCTTTGTAAAAAAAAACGGGCATACTAACGACGCGAAGCGTCGTCACGATCGATGAGCCGTCGAACATCGTCAATTGACGATAGGTAGCCACGCGTACGAAAACGTAGCGCACCTCTCGATAATGGGCAGCGACTTTGTCGCGATCGCTCTAGAGGCGAAATCGCGGATCGATTCGTCGCTCCTCGGTCTGGCGACAGCGCGACAAGCGATCGACAATCCATCGCGATCGAGCGCGCGATACAGCATCAATAAACATATCGGTTCTGCGTCACAATACCAAATGCTCCGTCATTTCGTAGATCTGTTTCGCATCCTTGTCCTTCCTCTCGCGACACTCTTTGTTCGCCGCTTTGACAATCGACGACACGACACTCGAATCATCGCGCGATAAATCGCGACAACGACCGTCGAGATACGGCTCCACTAGCAAGCACATGCGCGAATACGTCTCGACGAACGAGTCGTCCAATTCGAACAGATGAATCCATTCGTGGGCAAATCGATTCCTCGTCGGAACGGACGATTGCACGGTCGGTACGATTTGCGGCGCGCGTAGCCTTCGCCAGAGTGTACCGAGCGCAATTATCGAATGCGCGTATTCACCAGCGTCGAGTAATATTGGCGATGCCGTAGTCGCGGCTACGACGGTCGTAAACAGATACGCGAGTGTAGCGCGCGCCTCGGCGTTCAACGGTGAGCCATCACCGTCGATGACGGTCTGCTGGCTGCAAGGATCGTGCGATTCGCACGATTGACGACAACGTGCAGCAACACTATCGCTCACAATCGCCAACGCGGAGTCGCGCGCGCGTCGTAAGAAACGCTTCACTGGGATTCGTTCCTTGACGTCGCCGATCGTCGCGTCGCTTCGTCGGAGCTCCGAGCGTAACCACGAACCTATCGCTGCTAAAGTCGCTGTCGACTTTGAGACTATCGCGGCGCGTCGTTTTCGATTCGCCACCGTCGTAGTAGTAGCACGTCGCGATGACGTTGCAATTGCGCGACGATCACTCCTCGAAGACGACGACGACGCAGCCATTGACCACGATGAGCAGCAGCGCTACGGCGAACAGTCGATCGGTGTTACGTCGATACGATCTGTACGCGAATTATCTGTACGATCGTCTGTCCAGAGTGCACCGCGACAGCGAGTTCACGATCGTTACCCTGGACGATCTGTTGAGACACTTGCACGAGTTAGCGACACGCGAGGGAAATGACGCAGCGGCGTCTCCGTTCACACAGGAAAGCGAGTCGTTCGCCGCAAAACTGATCAAATTGCACGCGCGCGCCGCGGACGGTAGAACGCGATTGAACGTCAGTATCGTGCAGGGATATCGTCGAATCACGGACGAAATGTATGATTACATAGACAAGGTGAATGAGATCGAGCGCGACGAGTCGAAGCGATTGATCGCCGAGCAAGAACGCATCGAACTGCTGTGGCCGCGGGTGCGCGCTGCGCGACAATTCGATCGCATGGACGAAATTCTGCGCCGAGAAGCGCCACCGTGTTAAGCGAATAGTCGCCGGAAGCGAGACTTCCTCTATGATAAAATGGCGAGTCACACTATCTCGGAATAAGCGGTGTTTGCGCAATTGTGGCGATTGAAACGCACGCATCAAACGGCAACGTAGTGCGAACGTTGCTGCAACAGCGACGGAGGTGCGCTGTCGCGCAGACTCGCTCGACTCTC